>NC_134473.1:75514185-75614185 GCF_964194025.1 Convolutriloba macropyga | reverse complement strand
TGAATGAACAATATTCTCAATATCTCAAAAATGATCATAAATGCGATAAAGCGAAACAAATTCTAAAACAATACTTTTTTGAATTGTTTTTAAAGAACCCAAGTGCAGCATCAATATCTTCTTTATCTTGGAAGGACTTTAAATTTGAATAAAAATGTTTTCTGTATACATAGCTTCTACACTTCCTCTGATATTTGATCGTTATTTGATTAAAACCAGATGGAAATTCAGTGTTCTCTTTTTTTTTACTTGTAAATCTTCTTCATCAATTTCCGTGAGTTTGAATATGAAAAGACACGAAAATGGACGTGGTCGATCAGATGCCGCTTTGCTGTTTGCGGATGGTGATCTTATCCTAATATTCAATGCGAACGCTCTAATCAAAATTTTTATTGTCGCCTTTTGTAAAGATTATTTTGGTTGCCCAAAGTCTGGTGATGGAAAATTCAAGTCTCTTGCTTACTGCTGCTTTTACTAAAAACATAATGGAGTATTTTGATGTAACAAAAAATCCGGGTGGGGCATATTCAACCATTTTGTGTTGTCGGAACTCTTTTTTGGTTAATTTTTTTCAAACACTATAGGTTCCTCTCAAAACAGATTTATGAAACTTTGAGCCCGATTGGTCTTTTGTGCGAATCTTCGGTTCATCATTTTTTGCCTGATTGAGGGGACAGCCCGAGGATATCAAGTTGCTTTCAGTGCTCTTAGAGCTTTAGTGGTCTCTGAGTGCTAAGTTTCTACGAAACAGCTACCTACTGCCTACAATCACGCTGCAGCTTGCAGGAGAAAGCTACCTACAACCAAAGTCATCCACACGACTGTCGTTTGAAAGTTTGGCTCTTAAATTTTGGATTTTTAATTTAAAGTGAATTGTTCGCAGACAAATTTTGGTAGTCTGTTTTATTTTTGTTACCTTCCTCATGGAGTAATTTTAGTGAAGAGTAGGTATGTAGTAGATCAACCGGAAATGCTTTGCAATCAAACGAAGTTGTCTATTTTATCATTGTTGCGCTTCTAAGAAGGACAAATGAGTTCTCTAAAACTCTTCATCTTCAAGAAAGCAATCGTCAGTAAACTCAATCGTTCAATTTGCAGTTTTTGATGCTCGAGTGTACATTTTCGATAGAAACCCCTTCTGTTAGTTTCAATCCATTATGTACAAAAATTTTCATGAATTGGTCTTAAACTAAGTTCGCGTCAATTAGATTAGTCCTGTGGTCGTTCCTGTGGTCGATTTTTGGCTTGATCGATTTTCGGCCAACGCTTTTGGTCCTCCGTTCTCAAAAATGAAATAAGCATGTGATGGCCAGAGAACAATAGGTTGCTGAGAAGTTCTCGTAGAACTCTACTTGTCTCTAAGTGTGCAATGCTCCGAAGCTGCAGAGAGGGCACAAAGTCATGATGTAAAATGAAAGATTTGACTTGAATCAGGACCCTTTATAGATAGTAATAATAAACACGGTGGAATTACACAATAAAATTGTGACGTAAATGCCTACAAGGAAGAATATGCAGATGATTTCGAAGATAACAATTGCGCACTCCAACCCCTGCCCCCGATTCAACTGCCCTCTTCTGATGTACCCCCTAATACCAGCCTCCTTAAGCACAAACCTTTCACTACCGAATCTAACTGCTCGCGGGCGGTTCAAGAGCAATTCTCCCGACGTTAGTCGGTTATTTTCAAATTTAATTTAAATTTCTTTCATCTTTTGGTAAAGGAAAATATGGCACTAACAGCAGCATCAATTTAGCTATTTATTACACACATGGTCCCAAAGTTTGGAAGAATTTCTGAAGACCTGAAAGATCCATATAAATTATCGGTTGTCAATATGTTTCAGGTGTTCGCGGGGTGTCAGTTGATTTAAGTGTCCAATATTACAGAGCCGTCACCCTCCAACATGAAGTACTCGTTGAATCAACTTTAAGAAAATTGGGCAGAAAATTAGCCTTCTTAGACTGTAGTTTCAAATGTAGAGATACAGATAAAAGTTTTGCTTCGGTATCGCATGTGAAGTTTTTATGAATTCGATTTTAGTAATCTCATTTCGAACTACGATTTGATTATGATTTAACAGCAATGTTTAGTCTGTTCAAGGACCTGGCTTTCGCAGAGTAATTTTTACAAGAGTTGAAGTTTATAATGGTCATGTGATTGCTTGTTAATAATTCGAGACGAGTGATTAAGTTGCTTTTCGAGAGAGATGAAATTTGAAAATTTGCTTTTTAACGGAAGCTCAACGAAAAAAAATCATTTGTTTGTTCCTTCAGATGATAAATGCCACCTGGTCCGGGAAGATCATCCAAATCTAGCAGTTCCGGAGCTCATAAAGTCAGTAGTAGCACATCCAGCAAGCCGCCTAAACCAGGGGGAGGCTCTTCAACGAAGGAATTGTCCAATCGAGATTCCTCTACGCGAGATGCCTCGTCTAAACGAAAGGGAGAAACTTGGACTGAAAATGAACTGTTAGAGCATATGAATACAAATAGCACAAAACCTTCAAAAAGTAGTCGCGACACTCGAGCGATAGACGATAAAGAAAAGTCCCGAAACGAAGGCAGTCGGCAGCATCGGAAACGCGACGAAACTACCGAAGAAAGAGCGGAACGCAAACGACGCGAGAAGCAAGAAGGCATTGACAATTCGAGACGAAGTGACACCAAAACTCGGACAGATGACCGACATGATGCTGGAAAAGAAGAGCGAAAAGAAAGTCGTAAAAAAGACGAAACTCCGGAGGAAAGACACGAACGGAAAAAACGAGAGCGGGAAAAGGAAAAGGAAAATTTACATGGCGAAAGTGGGGAGGGTGATTTGAATCGACATAAGTCGGAAAGTAGCACCTCTAAACGAAGGCACGACGAAACGCCTGAAGAACGGGCGGAACGGAAGAAACGGGAAAGAGGCGAACGAGAAGTGAAGAAAGTGGCTGAAGAAGAATCGGAGATACATCACAAACGACGAGAAACTTCAGAAGAAAGAGCAGAACGAAAGAAACGAGAACATGAAAGCAGAAGTCATGAAGAAACACCTGAAGAGAGGCACGAACGGAAAAAGCGGGAACGTGCCGAGAGAAAGGCAAAAGAGGCGGGTGAACTGGCTCAAAAACAAAAAGCAGAGGAGGAATTACGTCAGCAGAAATATGCTTATGAGGACGAAAAGGCTGAGCGACGTAGGCGTCGTAAACACGATGAAACGCCCGAAGAACGCCTCGAAAGAAAAGCGAGAGAGAAGGCTGAAAAAGAAAACCGAGAAAAAGACAAAATAGCCCAAAACAGTGAAACGCTTGATTTGAATTCTAAGGCGGTTGAAAATAGTGGCAGTAAACAAGGTGAAATTACACAAGCACGAGAAAATGAAGACTACTACAATGATGACTATGCAGATGATTTTGAAGATTACAATTATGATGATGATTTCGAACAAGATCAGAGCAGAGAATCTTTTGGTAACGAGGGAAGCAAACAGGGATCGAAAGACACCTCGCGTGTAATTGAAGATGTGGCAAATAACGGAGACTTTACAGTTCAAGCTTTGAGACAAAACCAGAAACCTGAACCGCCAAAGGAAAAAGATTACACTTCGACATTTTCAGTTACAACTTGCGCCCCGAAATTGTCAGAAGGCAAACGATTTGCGATGGCAGAGAAATTAAAGCTGAGGAGCTTTGCACTGCTAAATAGAATTGAACTGGATTATTTCTCGAAGAGTCTTTTCGAACTGAATCCCCTCTCGGAGTACGAAATGTTCATGCGTAAATTTGGATATTCTGACACAACACAGGTCGCTTGTCAAACTCGAGAGGAGAACGTAGAAATTGAAACTCAGACGGAACCAAGTGAAAAAATGGACGCGTGGACTCAAAATCCATCGGCTGGAGGTCAAGTCGCTAGTAAAACTATTGATCCTGACAGTTCCGCGGATGACGAGAAAGATTTATTGTCCAGTTCGGGAAGAAATGATTCTAGAGATTTCAGAGAAACTGATTTTTCGCAAGTAACGGACACACGCAAGTTGAATCAGTTCTTAATGAAGTCTTCTAAACTAATGAGTTCGTTGCTGGGATCTAGAGACACTATTGGTCAAGCTGGTAAAGCTAAAAGCTATTTCGAAATTGCAGACACGTTCTCAAGTTTGATCATTGCACAAAATGAGCCGCTTTTAGTGAACAAGGAGGTCGTGGCAATATCAAACAATGATTTCAAACTGATTGTATGTTTGAGAAGCAGCAAATCTGAAATTTCAGAAAACGGGTTAATTTGTGTGTACAGCAATGTTTCTCTTAAGAAACCAACAAATTATCTTGTTTGTTTCTCTGAGCTTTCAACGTGCCTTATCACCAAAAATCCCAATGTTCAGGTTGTTTTCGGAGGCGCAGTAGACGGTGTTATTTACATGTGGGATCTAAACAGAGGTGACCCGATTAAAAAAGTAATCGACTTGGAACCCAATTGTCAAGTTGAAGTGACATACGAGACCTTTTCAACAGCTCTGTCCTATCGAAGCTGTTCAGTGGACGCAATGCATAAAAGTGCTGTTCGTCAGCTCATCTTGGCAGAGTCGGAGGAATTGCACAACACGACAAGGCGTCAGTTCCAGCTTTGTTCAGCCGATGAAACTGGTTTTGTCATGTTTTGGACGTATCATTCTTCTGAGGGCGACCAAGAGTTAACACTAATGCCTGGAAATTTATCCAAGTTCTCACTGTGTCACTATTTTGACTTGCAAAGTTTCTGTGAGAAGTACAGCCATGTTGTAGGAATTGAGCCTGGACTGTTGAATAAAATGATGTTTCACCCGAACATGCCCTCGAAAGCGTTCTTTGCTACTTCGCTAAGTGCAATAGTTAACACAGATTGCTTCAACGAAGCGTTGAAGCCAAAGCTGTACAGAGCCAAAACTGGTTCCCAAATAACACAGATCGAGTTTTGTCCAGTCAATACGGTTGAGCTGTTCGTCACGTGTTCGGACGACGGAACAATTAGTTTGTTTACGACTTCAAAGCCAGATCCAATAGTTTCATACACAGCGGAAGCCATGGACGCAACGTGCATTCACTGTTTGTGGGATGTTAATTTCCCTATGGTCATTTTCGTCCTAACTCAAACCTCAGTTTTGGTTTTGGATGTGACGAAGTTATCACACGGGTCATTTCTGCATTGCAAATTGCGAGACTACGCATCGAAGCCAGTTGGAATGGGAATTTGGAAAGACTCGGTGACGAAGAGATTCGTGCTTGCAGTTGCATACGAAAGCGGGGATATTGAATTCCATGATCTGTTGGGCAATTTTATGAAGATTCAATCTTCAATTGAACAGAAAAAAGTGCTAGAGTTCTTTGCGAACAGAGAACTCATTCCCAAATTGTGAAGGTAACAGTTTATTTCTTGCCACAAGCCCTCTAATACAAGACACATTTTGGTTAAATATTAGTTTTTTATGTCCCGTATAAAAGGACATTCTTGACACAAACGAATTTCAGTCTTTCATAATTTCAAAGCATTTACTGGAAAGCATATGTTTCTCCATTACTTTAACAAGCCGAATTCCAATGAAGAAACTGGATATAGTTCTTACTTTTATAAAAATGTATTTATCTATACTGGACATGAATTTTTTTCTGTCACAATTTAATTTTTTGTTGAAGAAAGTATATGACGGCCATTAAAAAAAACAAGACAGCTGTGCGCATCACAAAATGAGAGAGAGAGTTAATTTATCCTCGCTTGCAAAGTATAAATAAATGAAAAAAATAAATGATAACAAAAATTAAATAAAATAGCACAATCAGCAGAGTAAATTCAACTTCAAGCAAGGATAGGACACGCAACGAGGTCATTCGACCTACTTCACAGCGTGCCCAGAAGGACGAGAAACCTTTTTAATTTCATCACGGACGAGAAACGTTTTTAAAATATTATTCATTTCTTTTAAAAAAAACAAGATTTTCCAAAACAAAATTAATTCATTCAAAATTTAAAAAATTAGAACAACTCACTTCTGGTTTCCGGCTTCTATGGTATATAAGAGCTGACTTAAGCGAACTCCCAAATTTTGTTCAGTATTAAAGAGAGAGAAAAGAAGGGAATTCTTGACAAAAATGCATATTAGAAGAGAAAAATTCCTAAAAACATCTTTAGAACTTAGAAAAGTCAAATTTTGACTGCAGAAATCGAACCGCGGTGCCTTCTTCGAAGGCACCGCACCTATTTTTGTTAAGTTTACCTTAATTTGCAAAAGACGCATCAGGGATAACAGGGTTCCCAAAAATTAGCCCAAAAACTTTTCGATTAATTTTATTTTAAGGAAGAAAGAGTCTTAGAAACTATGATGGATAACTGAAAAATGGCTAATGATTATTTCTACGACTACAGACCGAAGACTTCCCTTGACAGCTCTTGATTTCCTAAAATATAGTTATCTTTAATCCTATGAACAGTCGACGAAAAGTTTTGATTGGTTAGATCTTCACCGTCGATGATGGAATTTTCCAAATTTACCTCTGAAATCTGTCTCAATTTTTATTTTCTTTCAGAGCAAATTATTAATTTCACGGTAAAGAATTAGAAAAAAAAATTTTATTTAAAAAAATGAAACTAAATAACTATTATACACATCAATGGTATCTCATTTTTCAGTTGCGTCTAATACCAGAAATGTAAATTCAACAACCGCGAGATATCCCTCCCAATTTGGGAAACTGGTCCTACTGACAAATTGTAAAAGTGTTTCGTCAACCACAAAAGGCAAGTAATTTATTTTGTTTTGAGCAACAAGCAAGTGGTTGAAGCAAGATTTGAAAGTCCTAATTTAGCTTAATGCCAATTTAGAGGCAATTTCTGTCATGCAATTAAACCCACTTTATATAAGTATTCTGAAATCCAAGTAGATCAAATATAAGAACTGTGGCGATTAAGGGAATCAAAGTGGCGGGGAGAAAAATTTCAGAAGCCTTTAAATAACTCGATATTTTTTCTGTCTGATATATTTTCGTCTGTTTTTGGCCCTCTGCTGAGTCATGTTTGGTTTTTTCCTAAGTTGATCCGAAATAAGTACATTAAATTTGAAATAGATGTTTTGTATCCAAAAATAAGTTTTAAAAAATTCGTAGAAAGATCATCAAATTTTCTTTTTAGTTTTTGGAAAATAATTTGGAAAGAAGTTTTTTCTCTATGAAATATTATTGTACGAAATCTCAAATTCCAAAGAAAAGCGAACTCTAATATAGTAAGGAATCAAACTTTAAAATTGTATTTAAGAGTTTTACCAAATGAAAAAACTTTGAAGGCATTGTCCTTTATAGAAGTTTTTGTTTGCGAATACTCTGTTTGCTTATTATACTCCGAACCTGAGCAATCAGAATTTCCTATTGTGAAGAGTTTTTGATTTTTGGTGGCCTGGAATTCCAGAATTCCACCCAAATCCAACTTTGTTTGCACCCTGCCAAGTGAGGCTAACCTCCCCGTAAATCTAGCTTCAATCAATGCCAACCACACTAGAGTCGTCTGAAAATTCAGTTTCGCTTTCATTTTTTATAGCTGCAAGCTGACCAAGCGAAATTGCGGTAATCTTGTTTTTTTTAGTTGTCTGATGCTTTTTTTTTCGTTTTACATCTGTTCACAGAAGAGTTGAAATTTGAAAATTATTGAATTACATCTCTTCATAGTAGGCGTCAGTGTGTGTGTGTGTGTGCGTGCGTGCGTGTGTGTGTGTGTGTGTGTGCGTATGTGAGTGGGTGTGTGTGTGTGTGTTTGTGTGTGTGTGTGTGTGTGTGTGTATGAGTGTGTGTGTGTGTGTGTGTGTGTGTGTGTGTGTGTGTGTGTGTGTGTGTGCGTGCTTGCGCACGTTTGTGCGTATGTGAGTGTGTGTGCGTGCGTGCGTGTGTGTGTGTGCGTATGTGAGTGGCTGTGTGTGTGTGTGTTTGTGTGTGTGTGTGTTTGTGTGTGTGTGTGTATGTGTGTGTGTGTGTGTGTGTCTTGGTGTGTGTATGTGCGTGCTTGCGCACGTGTGTGCGTATGTGAGTAGGTGTGTGTGTGTATGTGAGTGGGTGTGTGTGTGTGTGTGTGTGTGTGTGTGTGTGTGTGTGTGTGTGTGTGTGTGTGTGTGTGTGTGTGTGTGTGTGTGTGTTTGTGTGTCGCTCTCTTTCTCTCTCTCCAGAGAATTTTTGGGTAACTTACGTGACAAGATTCTGATCATGCGTGACTAAATGACACTCAACTAAATGACAAGGCTGCTGCGTCCTGACATTGAACAAACCGTATCATTATCATTGTATTGATATTGGTACAGTTTTTGTTCAAAGAGTAAGCGGCGTCGATGACTTAATCAGCTCTGTTATGTATCTGCTTCTATCTGTTTTCTACAGCAGCACAAGTCTATTTCCCAGCTATTCAAACCATCTGTCGGTTATGTTTTGGTTTTGAATTTTTAGTCATTATTTTTCTCCCTTCTGTACGATTTGTTTGCCAAAATTAAATTGTTAGACATTCTGTTTACCACCCCCTCCTCCACATTGCAGTTGCCCTCACATCCCGAAGCCAACCCCCGCTGGTCGTGCGACAGCAACGAATGTCATCTTCCTCGATTTTATATGGTCACCATTACTTATGGAAGAGTATTTGTTGTGCATTATTTGTTGTGCTTTGCTACATATAAACTCACAATTATTAGATTGGCTAGTAAGAAGTGAATGAAAGTACCAGGTTGAAAAAAATTAGTTATTTGTTTTAGCTATTTTCCGTGGGAGAGTACTCGAACTGATCGGATTATAGATTGCAGTCATTCAACTTGTCACTTGACATGTCTTATGCCATTTCATCCTAAATCATTAGATTCAAATTTCAAAATTGCAGACGACTGAAGCACTGAGAAAGAGAATTAACATCAGATAAATTTTTCGAAGTCTTCAAATTCGATTGTGAAACAAATTTTCTATTTTGAAATCAAAATATTTTTGTCATAAAATTGATTGAAATAAATTGGAAATTTTTAGTTTCTAAATCCCCCAGTTTCACTTTAGCACCCTTAGAAGAGTCAGTGAATTTTGAAGAGGTCTGCTTTACTGAAGTTTGTTCTGATTTTGTGTCGCTGATGCTAAATTAAGTATTGATGCTGTATGATCACTGTACATGTGTAAATAGTGCCAAATGTTAAATGTATAATAATATTCTTAGTTTGAATTCAACTTAAAAAGAAACTACATCTAATGTTAACTTTTAAGTTCAGTTCGGATGAATGAGTATTCTCGCAGACTCCAAGTTCCCGCAAAGATCCACCGGTGATGTCATTCGATACGCTATTTTTAGTTGAATGCAATCATGATTATGTAAACAGTTGTTAACTTGTAAACAGCTATTTATTGTTCCGACCCCCTTGTTTAGTGGGGAGGAGGAACTATATACTCAACTGGGTTTTTTTTGTTCAGTCAATTTTGGCCGATCGATATATTCATCGTAGAGAATTGTGAGTGGTATCATTGAAAAGCCCGTCCAGCGTAGAATACGGAATTAAAAAGATTTTTTTGATTTTCGCTTTTACAGGGATTTATCGAGGTTTAAAGTTTGAATATTCGACTGTTTTTGTTCACATTTTCAGTAATTTTTGCTAAAATTTCGCTAATATAGTTCAAAACAAGTTAAATTTTTTAACGGCAGAGTGTTGTTACCATTAGAGATAGAATAACGTTGCTGAATTGTTTGATTGAAGTTTTTTGGCTAAAATTTTTGATAAAATTTTCAAAATTTAAACTTTTCATCAAAAAAGGCACAAAATATGCTTTTTTGGTCCACTTTGTTAAAGCTTGCCAGACTTAAGGACCTAGAAACCTTAAAACAGACTCCCTAATCTCAAAAAGATTACTAGTTGCAATTAGGCACCGTATGAAAGTCTTCTGGAATTAAAACTTTGCAGATTTAACTCGATAATTATACAAAATGCATCGTTCTTTTTTTTAATATTTGAAGAATTCCACGCAACAACTGGTCGAATTCGCAAGCACTTGGAACATTTGGTGGGTTTGCTGGTCGCGCGACAAAATCAGGGAGAGCCTCGACAATATGGATTCTTAGAGTCAGAGACGTTTTGGTTTTTATTTTGCAGCTGCCTTTTTCAAAATATTTTGTTTTTTTTTTTAATGTTAATTACTGACAATATTTTTTATTCGGGGCTCCCTTAATGACAGCTCCCATTTACGTAAATTTGAGGCCGAATGTAGATACAATTTATTTTCAGAGAACCAAAGGGTTTTTATGGCTTTGAGGAAGAGTTTTAGTAAAATTTAATTGAACTCTTGTCTTTTGCCTTCAATTGTTATTCTTTTGGGAGCCTGATTTTTAAGTTTAATCTCTCAAAGATCTAAATTTTGTCCTCAAGAGGTGCGAGGTGCAAGTGAATTTTTTTCTATTTATTTGGTTGTTACCTAATGTCTCTTATGTTATTGAATGTATTTGTTTTAAGGAAATTTCTGTGATTTTTTGAACTTGTCAATTTTTTATATTAGTTTAGTCAACATTTTGTTTATACTCAAGAAGTACAAGTCAATCTTTCCTCCGTATAGAATACAAACTAATTTTGAGGCCACTTGTTTTAACAGAAGGTTTTCTTGTTTTTGGTACTACGAGTTTTCATACAAAATTTTCTGATTTTTGTGCGTAATTTCCCATTTTTGCTGTTTTTGTTTTTTTTTGTAAATTAACATTATTTAACAATCTATCTGAAAAAAATTTTACAACCTTTGAAACTGAACATATTTTTTGTTTTCATAGCAAATGGTTTGAAGGGCTGCCACACTGTTCTCTTGCTATTGGTAGTTTTTTATTTTTGCCCTTTATTTGTTGTTAATTTTTGTTGTCATATGCCAAATATTGTGTAATTAAAGTTCTCAGTGGCCAACTATAGATAAACAAATGAACTTAATAACTGATATCGGTAAATAGCTAATGGTTGTTTCGACTTTCGAATTAAATTTCTTAAAAAAGAGCAATGGTTTTCTTCAACTTATCCCTTTTTGTTCTGGTTTCCTTTTTTTTCGTATTATACAATGTTGGATCATTTTCGTAATTTAGCCTCATTATTTAGAGCTCTTTTAATGTTTTGAGGAATCAAACAATGTTTTTTCTGTTGTTTAAACGTTTTAAATGATGTCTTCAGGGCTTAGACAATTTGTTTCAGAAGAATTTCTGTGAAGTTTAGATACTTTTCAGTTTTTGTGGTTCTTTTTGTTGTTATTTTGTGATAGTCGTTTTACAAAAGGACATTGTGATGATCAAAGGGGACGCAAATGAAGATGTTTTATTCTCGCGGTTATTATCTTAAAAATTAAATGGCTTCAAAATTGGTTTCGTAAAATTGTTTGTGAAACTTATTAGTTCAGCTTGTAAATGATGTTATTTTATAGTCTTATGATTTAGTCTCATTAATAACAGTCGCAATTAATTTTCCGAGTAGTTGCAAGACAAACCGTCTACTCTTTTAGTCGAAAGCTTTTGTTGGCTATGAATTTTGAAAATATTTGTTTTTAATAAAAAAAAAAGATTTTTGAGATCTGCCAATTTTATTTCGGTTTAAATTGTAGCTAAGCATCTCTATATACAATTCACATCATTTATCTATTGAAATACAATTTGCTCTTCATAACGGTTTTAATTTCCTCAAATGGTCTTTCTTCTTGTAACAACCAGTTTTCATAAAACCAATTTTCGTGATTTTGGCATATTTGCCCCTTTTTTGTAGGTTTTTGTTCTCTTCTCACAGTATCACAATAATGGGCGTCATTTGATTTACAAATTTCGTTACCTTCAAAAATGCAAACGAGGATTTTTATTGTTTGTAGTGATCTGCTTAATATTTAATTGATTGGGGAGACATCGCTTTCGTGCATAATTTTTCGTGCAAATTGTTAGTTTCTGCCTGTACTTGTCGTTTTTTTGTAGTCGTTTGATCCTGGATAATGAAAGACCTCAGTCGCTCTCTAAAAAGCAATGTTTTAATAAACTTAGCCCCTTTTGCTCACTTCTAGTCGACTTGTTGCCAAGTCGCATTGAGGAAAAGTCCCATATTTTGTTCCAAAAAAGTGCCGGTTAATCTTCTGAGTATAAATTTTATCTGATGCCGTTTTGATTTGGTTATTAGTGGTTTTCAAAAAATGGACTAGGAGTTTTGGTCGTAATTAATATTTGTAACTATTTGATTTTGATTGCCGTCTTTTCTGGTAGTCATATTATGGTAGCCACAGGTCTCATAGGCCCTCTAGAGTAGATTGTTTTATTCTTTTAGTAGTTTGTTGAACGATATGTTGATATGTTAATTTTTTTTATCTCTTCCTCATTTGGTAGACAATTAAGTGAAAGATGTAGATGAGCGGGGTCGGAACTTAATGTGCGAACGCACATTACCGAGCGTCCTTGTTTACATTTATTTTTACTGGCATTATTCCCAAATTAAATTTTTAGGTTGATCATTGCAAAGACTGATTTTTTAGTCCGCTAATAAAACGATTCTCCTGATTAAGTAGTTGAGTAATTGGTTAGTTACACAAGGAGCTGAGACAAGCGTATCGTAACAGGTTTTGCAATATCTCGTGATAGATGGTAGACTGAAGGTAGGTAGCTACTATCAGCAAATTATTTTCCTCACGGCGTGAAGAGTGAAAGAATTGAATTCTGCGTAGGCTCTTTTATTTAGTTCCGTTTAACGTAGCGCTATTGTTTTAGGAAAAAAGTTGAGTGTTATTATTTGAAACCCTTTGTCAATTATTAAACAATTTTGAATTCGTTGTTTTCAATTTTTTTAAGTGGGAGGTGTTGTTAATTGCTCTTAAGCGATATTTTTAAAGATTATTTTAGTCTTGGTAAGAAATTTTCGAACGATCAATTTTTAGACTAACTGACCAATTTTCGTAACTTTTTGCTCAAACGTGAACGGATTTGGCTCAAGTTTTTATCAGTTTTGCTGTCATTTCTCTGTCATGGATTCAGTGCTGACTAGTTTAGCATATCTGATTGGGCATAATTTTGGGTTACAGAATGAAAAACGGGAGCAGTTCGTGGCTGTTTTTTTTCTTAGCTATTGGTTCTTGATTCAAAAAATACGTTAAGTTTTTTTAGTTCTGCGTACAATTCTGTGCATTCTGTACATTTTCGAATAGCGGCTGTTACTGAAAAATTTTAAGCGCTTAATTGGTTTGATAAAGTTTAATTACAACAGTTCCTTTTGTATTAAGGATTCTGTCAAGCCATTTAGCTTTCAAACCGACGTTAAATTCGAAAATGTGGCCCAGATGTTTAACAATGTTTTTGAGCAGTGAATTGTTTTAATTTCCAAAATGGCACTGAGAACGGCCACAGCTGGCTAAACGTTAGCAGATGCCCAGGCTCAGTGTTCACTTCATAGACTTTTTCTTTTATTGTAAATATCAGCATTAAGTATTGAGCGAGCGTTAACTATTGATGAGAACAAGGTTGATGATCTTGATTACTTCATTTTCAGATAATACTTCTTGAGTGGGATTGTTTGTGGTCTGTTTTGTGAATGGCAGTTGAACAGTACGATTACCTCTTCAAGTTCCTCGTCATAGGAAGTGCGGGAGTGGGCAAGTCATGTCTCCTGCACCAGTTCATTGAGAACAAATTCAAAGAGGAGTCCAGTCACACCATCGGAGTCGAGTTTGGCAGCAAGATCATCAACGTCACCAATAAAAGTCTCAAGCTCCAGATCTGGGACACAGCTGGCCAGGAAAGATTCAGGTGTGTGTGTGTAACTACCGATCATGACAAAGGGATATATTTTGATAAGTCACGAAGTTGAAACGCATGAAAACGTTCGTAGAATTGTTCAGACGCAGATGAACAGCAATACATATTTACCTTGTGAACGCTTTTTACATTGTACTTGATTAATAGCCGCCGTCAGCCTTTCAAACGGCTATTATTTAGGCGCTCTCCTTTTTACTATTGTAAGATTTTGAATTGTATTGGGGCGCTGTCTTTTTTTAAAGATCTGTTCACACATTTTCATGATTTTTGAAGTCAAATTGGAGTAGTGATTTTGGTCACGCCGAAACAGGAAATTGAGAGAAAAAGCGAGTGGTTCACTAATGGTTTTTTGTTCACATGCGGCAATTTCACTTTGATTTTTTACTGTTTTTTTCGGATTTTTCTTCGGATTTTTTTTCTAAACGGGTTCTTCAAACCATTCATAGATCATTCTAGGGCTAATTTTTTGTTTGAACCAGATTTCCATTTCTCGCTAGAGGTTTTTGTTTACATGCGGCATTTTGACATTGGTTCTCTGTTATATTTTTTAGAATGGTGATTTTTTAGAAACGGTTTTCTCAATTCACTCAAAATCCGTTCTAGGTCCAGTTTGTTGTTTAGTCAATGAAAATTCTTTGAATTGTGCGTCAGGATTTGTCCTGCTATGTTTTTTTAATTCGCTTGACCTGATCAGGTTTTGTTTTACACAAGTCACGGTTTTTACGTTCGACATCTGACTTACCTCACTCACCGTTTCAACTGAATGGATTCTAAATTCTTTCACGTATTGAGTTACGCAATGTAGTGAATATGGTCAATGTCAAAAGAGCAAAATCAAAAGAAACGGAATGAACCGATAAGGCCCGGTGATTAAGTCATAGTACATTAGGTTTTCAAAGTTCATTAGACCGATTGCTAGCTGATATTAATTATTAAGCTTAATACCATTCAGTTTAGAAGCTGACGTACGCATAGGTTTAAAATTTAACTTAAACTGAACACTTAATTAGAATTCTTTTTGAAACTTAGGGAGAAAAATTTTGTCAGTTTCAATCTTTCTTTTTCTGTTTCAATCCCGTTGTGCGTCTAGCGCGTCAACAGCGGTTATTTTCCGGCAATCTGCCGGCTATGTTATCCGATGCACCTATCGACATGTTTTAACTCTGTCAAAAAATGTTGAAATTTTTTCAACTCAGGGGAGAGCCTGAATAGTTGGTCACATGGCAGTTTGTTAGTGAGGGGCAACGGATGTGAAGAGTTGGAAAAAAAATCCAAGTTAACATTAACATACTATTAAGACGTCGTCATCTCATTCAGTTATCTATTGGCCATCTAAATGTTCAGGAAACTTAATGTTTAATAGCTCTCGAACGAAGTTTAAAGACATTATTGTAATTGTCTTTATGCAAAATGTTTGCTTGACCGTTTTGCTCTAGAAAAGTCTTTCTATTTTACGTTTTGGATGATTTTTTCACGCTTGACTTCTTGATTTTGCTGGACATATAATGTTCTTATTCAGGAATTAAGTCTATTGCTAAAATCAAAGCGTTTGTAAGATAAGCGATCGCAAGCCGCTGATAGCCGAGTGGTTAATGATTCGGTGTATTACGGCGAGGGTTCCAACCCCTCCTTGGCAAGATTTTGTGCTCCCATAGAAATTATGTAGGCGACAGCCCCTCTGAAATAAATTGTCCGCCTGTCTTTCGAGACCATTGTCTGATGTTAGTCGTTTTATGTTTGAACTTTGATCTCTAAAAATGTCAGTAATGATTCATAAGTCTTGGTAATATCAGCACTCGTCTGAAAAAAAATTAAATTTTCATCTCGATGCGAGAGTGTCAGCAGTATCAATAGTCTTGAAAGCAAATACTCAAAAAACTTTTGAGGTAAACTCAATCACCTCCTGAAAAAATGGCATGTGGTATAAAAGCTATATATGTTCTTAACTGCATTCCACAATCACTACTGAGAACAGATTTGCAGGTTTTCTTTTTGGGTGCATTTTGTGCTAAATTATTCTAGTCGATAGACCAAAATCTACTAATTTCTATAGAAAAAGAACTAAATTGAAAGATAGGCAAACAGAAGATGGAAGTAACCAAGATCGTAATATTTTAAGTACTCCATTCTTTCTACTATCTATTTTATTCAGATTAAACGTTCTTCTAGAAATTGAAAAATTAACTTATATCAGATTTTCAACTGTTGAGTTAAACAAAAGTTTTCGTGCTGAGATGTCGAAAACAAAAGGCCTACAAAATTTTTTTAAGTGAAAAGTTTGTGTAGGAAACTCAACGTTTGCTTGTGAGACAAGGGATAGAAGGTTGGAATAGTCAGTCTGCATGGAGAATTAAAAGCTCACGAAATCGAAAACAACTTAACCATGAGTTCATCTGAATCATTCTGAGCCGTATAAAGCCATCAGTTGGAAATGAACTTTGGTCAAAAACTTCAATAGTATAGAAATAAATACCTAGCTTAGAAATACGCATTTTCTCGAGCTAACTTGCAAATTTTATGAAGTGATATACCTCTAGGTCAGTGACGAGGAGTTACTACCGTGGTGCGGCGGGTGCCCTACTTGTGTATGACATTGCATCTCGAGAGACATTCAACGCCCTCCAGACATGGCTCTCAGATGCCCGCACCCTCGCCAGTCCCAACATTGTCGTTCTACTTGTCGGAAACAAGAAAGACTTGGAAGTTGAAAGGTAAGTTAAGGGTTGCAAGGGAATACTTGTGTAAGCATGTATTAATATTGCATATGATAGTCATGTTTAAATATGACATTTGATGCTTCTATTTTAGTTTTTTCGCTAAGATTTTTAAGATTTTTTCACTAAACTTTGCTTAGGGTTTAAAGTCACTGACTTTTTACCGCGTTTTATTTTCAGTGTTCAAAGGTCTTAAGCTCTCTTTTAATCCTTAGTGTACCTATGAAATCCTTTTATTTTATTGTGGAATACCACGAAATATCAAAGTACACTCGAAGTTTTCACAATTTTTAAAGATCCAGGTCCAATCTTATCGAAAATCGTCTTTTCTTAATAAGCAAAAAAGACATTGTTCACTCAACACCTGCAAAAGTACTCTTGATCATTTCCTTTAGCGCCAATTTTTTTCCGGCGCCACAGACTAAAGGCATAAGAACTTATCAAAAAACTTGAATATTGGGACATAATAGGATCAAGCGTCATTGCACTCCCTTCTCCTATAACCATTCCCTTGCAGAACTATGTTTGAAAACAACATAAAAACGGAAAAAGAGAAAAATGAACCACAATTACTAAATAAATACAAGTAAAAATGGATAATTGGTTAAAAAAGGAAATGAAAAACGGCAAAACAAATAATTGTATTGGCCTTCAATCTAAGCACTCCAAACAAATAGCACATCAGCGCAGTTGCAAATCTGCCAAAGCGAATCAACGAAGTTTAAGCGACTACGGTTCGTTTCCAAATCGGACCAAGAAAAATTTGTTTTTCCTATTTGAAAGTTTTTTCTATCAATGGTACTGTGAAGTTAATGGCGCAAGACAAAACGAAACAGACGAGCTGACTAACAGAAGAGGCAAAATCGTACAACCTAGTGGTATCAAGTTCAATTCCCAGCTCTGCTTCACCAGTCTCTGTTTTTGTCTTCTTATTGCTTGTCAAATTACAACATCTATGTTCACCAATCGAACTAAAGTGTATACGGCCAGCCGCTCCCCTAATGAATTCGGGGCCTGCAACAACACTTCCATCTATCCTATTTCACCAGACAATGTTCTTTTTCTCCCTTTTTCTCAGTTCGGCCAGTCGCTCTACTAGTTAATTCGGGGCCGAACCGATTGAGTGACTTTAATGCACTGTCAGCATAATGAGGATCAGCATACGCAATCTTCGTTGCCTTCCCATCTTTCATATTAATCGTTTTTTTACTACACTCCACTGGTTAATCGAGAACTTACAAAATCTCCAATAGATCACGAAATCGTCAAATAGTGCTACTCGTTGTTTGGTCCAGTGGTTTTATGGGTTAGGCCAGCGTAGCACTTCCTACTTTTGTTAATTTTTCGAAATCGACACAACGCGTTTTAGTTTTTTCTCTCTTATCTAGTACTAAGTTTTAGCGCTTGTCCCTTTTAGACTGATTGTTATTTTATAATACAAAACATAGTTACTTTCTTTTATTTCGGCTGGAAAACTAGGTATCTGCTTTAAATTTTTGTTCGCTAGAAAAAAAGCGAAGGATATTCGGTATCCTACACTGAACTTAGCGTAGTCAGCTAACACTTCGTCGAAAATGCGTGCGTCAGTTCGAGACTCATCATGGTCAAATTCCTTCCTCCTAAATTTCGACGATTTGAAGATCAAAAATTGAGAAAAGAAAACATCTTCAAAAACAGAAGAAAATTTAGTGCTATCCGCTATTACTGAGGAATATTCACGCATCCACACAATGAGGTTCGAGCCCCACCACCGTACTTGAAACTTATTATCCTAAAATTTTTTCTTTTTGTTTTAATCATTTAACAATACATATTACTTGCCTTGCGAAACTGAAACCTGCCTCTCAAAGCATCTTCTACAAGGCTGGCCAAGTAATGAAGCCAATATCTTTTTATGTCAAGTTCAGCCAGTAGAATACCTCCATGGTGCTTCGAATGGCTGAGTGCGCCTGTGGCAGCAGAAGTCCTTTAAGACAGCGAGAACAAACTCTAAACTTGCACTTTTTTTTTCAACTTTATTTTTAAATTGAATCTCAATGTGTAATCAACTTCTTTTGCCGAATGGTTGTACATAAATTATATATTTAAAGTCTGGGTAAAATTGTAAATCATTGGGCATAAACTTTGCATCATTTTAGCCATTGGAGTGGCCTATAGTAACCTCCAGGAAACTTCAATTTAAGCCCCTCCTCCCCCGTTCGATGTTTGGGAGAAATTCTTCCGACAATAGTTGGTTATGTTCGTGTGTCGCGGTGTTTAAATTTTAGAGCTTTGACTTTTTTCTTAAATTTATCTTTTTCTCGCGGCCCTTGCTTAGTGTACGCTGCCTACTATCAAAATCCTGCTGGTCCGACCTTAGTTGTAGCAATTGGGACGGTTTTAATTGTTTGATGTTGTTGAAGGGAGGTGACCTTCTTGGAGGCGAGTCGCTTCGCTCAAGAGAACGACCTGATGTTCGTGGAGACGAGTGCTCTCTCGGGTGAGAATGTGGAAGAGGCGTTCCTCAAATGTGCCAGGACAATCCTCAACAAAATCGAGACTAACGAGCTCGATCCTGACAAAGTCGGCTCTGGTATTCAGTATGGAGACTCGGCACTCCGCCGGGCCCACAGAAATGCCGTGCCACAACCCACACCCTCGGCCACTGATTCCTGCTGCCGAGGGTTCTAAAACTCCTCTCTGAATGTCGCTCGAGCTTCGAGGGAGTATTCATTCCGTCCCTATTAATATAAGTATAGAGCTGACTGGCCCATCCCTGTTCACTGGCTTTGGGCTTGAAATAAATGGGAATATGAGTTAGTAAGAACTCTTAATTCTGAGCCTAAACGATAGACAAATGTTTTGGGTGTTGTGTACGTTGATTTGAAATACGGATTTCGGCAACCAATATAACGATGTGTCCATATTTGTAAACGTATCTCAGAATTTGAAAACAAAAAATTTGATGGAGTTCATGTTCTGAGACTGACAGACCCGCTTCAAATTTGATGTAATGCATGGTAGCTTGGTGATTAATTGTCTACCTGACGTGTCTGTTTAATAACTCTGAACTGCAAGAAGCACAACGTCAAATATACGTAACCTACATGTCCTGCTTACCAAGCTTTTAAATATTTGCGAACATTTTTTTAGTTGCAAGGCTGACCATAGTTTTCGATTAGATCCCTACCTAATATCCTTCAATATGTCAGCTCAATGCTTCTTCCGCTAATCCAATCGGCCATTATATCACAAATTGAACTCTACTCTTAAATTTACGCCCTCACGTCCAAAGTGAACCATGAATTATTCAATAAATGACAATTGTTGCTATTTCAAATTTTTACTGAATAAATTCTGATTTGCATCGTCTCTTGTAGAACCCACGGGTAAACGTAATTCAAGAGAAAGCCTTTTGGGGGTAAATGCCGGGTGTGGGTACTACAAGATTAAATTTACGTTTAAATTTTCTGTGTGGTTACAATGATACACAATGAGTTGCTCTTATGCAAAAATGGGAATAATGAATTAACTGTAGTTGTTTAGTTATCATGAGCTGTGCAAATATGTACGAGAATTATACTAATAAGTGACTACCATTTTGTTTCGATGTAGCTAATTTTGATAATTTGGAAGGCTGTTATGTCAAACTGCATCTCACGGTACGCAAGTCCAACATATCAAGTCTTTCGTTTTAATCTAAAAGAAGTAATAGTAAGCGATTCGCAAGAATAGAGGTTTGAAACACGAACGTGCAATCAGTTTTAAAATGGCAGATCTCGTCAGTGCCAGATTTTAAAACTTGCTTAGTGAGTATTTCAAGCAACCACTTCGAAGTTCTGACCTTTATCTCCAAACGCTACACAGTTTTTGACGAATGCTAGGTTTTCGTCAAGAGTCACCTAACATATACAACAAACCAGAGTCACCTAGCATATACAATCAAATGCTTCGGTGTTTTTCGAATGTTAGCAGAAATACAGAAAATGCTATGACTGAATGTTGGTTTGTGATACCGTGTTGTGCATGTTTAGCTTATGGGGAAATTACTGCTGTATTCGATTGTTAACTATTGTTATCACTGCTGAGTCAAACATGCCTGTACATTTTTGTATATATACTTTCTCCGCTCCCTCTTATCGTAAGAAATTTTCACCTTAATTTAAGGCTCATATATTATACAAGTTTTTCTTGAAGTACACGTTGAATTTTCGACATCGTTGTTGGCAGGTTGAGTAGGAACAACGTGAAGTAAATTGTGCATAAGATAACAATGACAAGAAACTCTACTTGTTAACGTATAATTGCCAAGAGGAATGAAACCTCGAGGAACAAAAAACAAGCTGCGGTGTAAGATACCCAAGTTTGAGAGCTTAAAACCAGTTGGTGTCTTGATTAGATCATTAGCCTTACAATCAAGAGATGTTTGTTTGAATGCATTACGTACATTTTCGCAGTAGTCGAGAACTGCTTGCCTAACAGCCTTGGATATTTGCTATGCTCCAATCGAAGAAAATAGTTACGCTAAAACAAGAAGCCTCGCTTGTTCTGTGCGTGACAAAATGTTGCGAAATTCGGATTTGAAATCATAATTTTTATCTCATCAATATATCGAAAATGGTACTTCAGAAACGGTTGTTTTAACACCAAACATTGTTTTTAATCAAGCTGCTGCGAAGGTTAAAGTTATTTTGCTGAAAGTTGAGAACGAAACAACGGGAAAATATTTCAAGAGGATACAAAAAAACCTGAGTGAGAAACTATCAATTCAGTAACTTGGAAATAACTTACGAAATACTTCGTGGCACCTAAAATACGATATATACTATCAAAACAGTGTTGCTGAAACGTGTTGAAACGAGTCGAAACATTATAGTTCGAATTCTTTTGGCATTATAAACGATTTTGTTGAGCTTGATCAGTTTTTATAACGCTTTCGAGAAATTAGATTTTTAAAATAAAAGATTGTCAAATTCATGACTTCTGATTCAAAGTTAACTGTTTTGTACCCTCTACTTCTGTCAGCAAGAAAGTTTCGGTCAAAAACATTGGTGAAATGTGGCTCTAGAAGTTAGAGTAGTTTCAATGAAAAGAACTTGTTTCTTGTTTTATCTAGATAATCGAAATTGAACTAAAAAATCATTAAGGAAACTGAAGCACCACGTCACGTGTATTCAGTGAAACCTTTCTCAATGTCAGCTATTCCTAGCGATGGCGTACACTTTGTTTCAGAAATACAAAATACTGAAATCAAGCAATTTTTTAAATATTGTTACTTTTTTATTTAGTGGTGTATATTATCAACGGGACATAATTATCTCGAATATTCTCAAGTTTATTCTTGCAATATCCCAAAACTTTGTTCTGGTAAAACGAAGGAATTGAAAAGCACGTAGAGGTCATATTGATTTTAGGTAGTTGTATAGACAAGCGGCAAAAGCAGGTTAATTAATCAATCTAGTTGAAAAATTCATAAACTTAGCAGAGCAAAAATAAAATTGTAAAAGCATAAAAAGAATTGTGTAGGAAAAAGAAGCAGTTAAAATTATACGACATATATAAGAAAGCTTAGCTCTCTTCTGCTGTTGAAAGATGTTTTTCTATGTGGAAAAACTGAATTGGAAGAGTTTTTGTAGCTTATTTACCTGTGAAGTTTAATAAAGCTTTTTGAAGCAGCTTACATTAGTAATAAATTTATGCTTTAGCTTTGGTTTTAACACTCCGAGAAGGAATATATTATAATGATATGATTTCAAAATATGCTTTAGTTTTGGTTTTAACACTCCGAGAAGGAATATATTATAATGATATGAATCCAAAATTTCATTTTCTCAAAGAAATGATAGCAAAAATAGCTAAAACCATAAGCTAAGTACTAGAAGGTTCAAAAGGAAGACATTATTTTTTTTACTATAGCGCATTTGAGACCTTAATTAAATGTATATTGGACTGAAAGACGAAAAGTTCGCAATAGTGAATTTAGAGTATAGATAAAATTCGTTCCTCAAGAAAATGACATCAAGCACATAGAACAACGGAAGAGTTGGAAACCGAATTATTTTAAATTGCTTTTTTAAACTAAAGAAAGCTGTCAACAACAAGAAGGAAAGAGCAAAATAGAGAATACATAGAATAATGTTCAAAAATTTCGGTTTAAAAAACGTTTTGTTTTTAAGAAGTAATCTCCATGAGCTCAAATGGAACTCAATGCACTAAATACTGCTTCTCTGCAATACCAATTGGCATGAATAATGATGTGGCAAGCCACCAAAAAGGACTAAAAAAACGAGGACTAGACTTGAAAATTTTCATTTTTTTCCAAAAAAATTTTTAAATAGCCTCACAGAGTAAGCTGCGGCTATTAATTTAGCTCCTAGTTGAGCGAGTTTTTCTGTTCATTCGCATGATTAATTTTTAAGTCACAAGTGACTTACCTCTTTCTCAAAAAAGACTTCTTGTCATTAAATTTGATTTTTATTTACTTTAATTCAGAGACAAGGTCAAGTGAATGTGTGTCACTTTAAATGAAGGTTATTTGAGAGCAGCTAATAGAAGCATCAATAACTTACAGATTCTTAGGCTTTATTTTTGGTTTTAACACTCCGAGAACAAATATATTATAATTATATGGGAAGTAAACCCAAAATTTCAATTTCTCAAAGAAATGATAGCAAAAATAGCTAAAACCATAAGCTAAGTACTAGAAGGTTCAAAAGCAAGACATTATTTTTTTAATATAGAGCATTTGAGACCTTAATTAAGTGTATATTGGACTGAAAGACGAAAAGTTCGCAATAGTGAATTTAGAGTATAGATAAAATTTGTTCCTCAAGAAAATGACATCAAGCACATAGAACACTGGAAGAGTTGGAAACCGAATTATTTTAAATTGCTTTTCTAGAAAGCTGTCAACAACAAGAAGGAAAGAACAAAATAGAGAATAAATAGAATAATGTTCAAAAATTTCTGTTTAAAAAACGTTTCGTTTCTAAGAAGGTAGTCTCCATGAGCTCAAATGGAACTCAATGCACTAAAAATTGCTTCTCTGCAATACCAATTGGCATGAATAATGATGTGGCAAGCCACCAAAAAGGACTAAAAAAGGAGGACTAGACTTGAAAATTTTCATTTTTTTCCAAAAAAAATTTTAAATAGCCTCACAGAGTAAGCTGCGGCTTTTATTTTAGCTCCTAGTTGAGCGAGTTTTTCCTTTCATTCGCATGATTAATTTTTAAGTCACAAGTGACTTACCTCTTTCTCAAAAATGACTTCTTTGCATTAAATTTGATTTTTATTTACTTTAATTCAGAGATAAAGTCAAAGTGAATGTGTGTCACTTTAAATGAAGGTTATTTGAGAGCAGCTAATAGAAGCATCAATAACTTACAGATTCTTATGCTTTAGTTTTGGTTTTAACACTCCGGGAACAAATATAATAAAATTATATGGGAAGTAAATCCAAAATTTCAATTTCTCAAAGAAATGATAGCAAAAATAGCTAAAACCATAAGCTAAGTACTAGAAGGTTCAAAAGCAAGACATTATTTTTTACTATAGAGCATTTGAGACCTTAATTAAATGTATATTGGGTTGAAAGACGAAAAGTTCGCAATAGTGAATTTAGAGTATAGATAAAATTTGTTCCTCAAGAAAATGACATCAAGCACATAGAACAACGGAAGAGTTGGAAACCGAATTATTTTAAATTGCTTTTCTTTTAAACTATAGAAAGCTGTCAACAACAAGAAGGAAAGAACAAAATAGAGAATACATAGAATAATGTTCAAAAATTTCTGTTTGAAAAACGTTTCGTTTCTAAGAAGGTAATCTCCATGAGCTCAAATGGAGCTCCATGCACTAAATACTGCTTCTCTGAAATACCAATTGGCATGAATAATGATGTGGCAAGCCACCAAAAAGGACTAAATAAAAGGAGGACTAGACTTGAAAATTTTCATTTTCTTCCGAAAAAAATTTTTTAAAAAGCCTCATAGAGTAAGCTGCGGCTATTATTTTAGCTCCTAGTTGAGCGAGTTTTTTTGTTCATTCGCATGATTAATTTTTCTCAAAAATGACTTCTTTGCATTAAATTTGATTTTTATTGACTTTAATTCAGAGATAAGGTCAAGTGAATATGTGTCACTTTAAGTGAAGGTTATTTGAGAGCAGCTAATAGAAGCATCAATAACTTACAGATTCTTATGCTTTAGTTTTGGTTTTAATACTCCGAGAACAAATATATTGTAGTTATATGTGAATTAAATCCAAAATTTCAATTTCTCAAAGAAATGATAGCAAAAATAGCTAAAACCATAAGCTAAGTACTAGAAGGTTCAAAAGGAAGACATTATTTTTTTTTACTATAGAGCATTTGAGACCTTAATTAAATGTATATTGGACTGAAAGACGAAAAGTTCGTCAATAGTGAATTTAGAGTATAGATAAAATTCGTTCAGTAAGAAAACGACATCAAGCACATAGGACAACAGAAGTATTTGAGACCGAATTATTTTAAATTGCTTTTCTTTTAAACTAAAGAAAGCTGTCAACAACAAGAAGGAAAGATCAAAATAGAGAATACATAGAACAATGTTCAAAAATTTCTGTTTAAAAAACGTTTCGTTTCTAAGAAGGTAATCTCCATGAGCACAAATGGAACTCAATGCACTAAAAACTGCTTCTTTGCAATACCAATTGGCATGGATAATGATAATGTGGCAAGCCACCAAAAAGGACTAAAAAATGAGGACTAGACTTGAAAATTTTCATTTTTTTCAGAACATTTTTTTTAAATGGCCTCACAGATTAAACTGGGGCTATTATTTTAGCTCTAATCTTATTTGAGCGAGTTTTTCTGTTCATTCGCGTGATTAATTTTTAAGTCACACGTGACTTATCTCTTTCTCAAAAATGACTTCTTCGCATTGAATTTGATTTTTTTTTACTTAAATTCAAAGATTAGGTCAAGTGAATGTGTGTCACTCTAAATGAAGGTTATTTGAGAGCAGCTAAAAGAAGCATCAATAACTTACAGATTCTTAATCCATTTAGAACATCTGAGCTTTGAATGAATTTTTTTGGTGTGTTATTTAGTTTTTTATAGACTGCAGGTGTACGAAGCTATTGCGGCTATTTTCTGGCAATGTGGCAGCTATGTTTTCAATATCCATAAAAATTATCAGTCTCATAATAAATGATTCACTCAGTTGAATCGCTCAGCGCTATTGGAAATATCTTATTGCTTGTAAATAACAGCTCCGAAGAAGTCGAATATTGAACAGGTGATAACACTAAAACCAATAGTCAAAGAGCGGCAAGTCAACAAAATCTGATTTCTCTCTAATCTTAGAAAAAACCCTCCGCACCCTAAAAACTAGAGTTGTTCTTAACCTCTGCTGCCTCAATGTGCTTAACGGTTCTAATACTTGTTGTGCCCCTCAACCTTGACTTCCATTTGACCTCAAAATGATCAAAAACTATGAAGAGCTACTTTAAAAAACAACTACACCCAAAAACAGTCTGAATCATGAAATTGGAACTCAATATTAGCTGTAAGGTACGTGGAGCTGCTCCGAACAATTGGTTTTTGTTGCTATTTTAGTGAATGACACTATTTTAAAGAAAATTTTATCAGCATAAAAGGTGATCAATATTCATAATATGGCAAACATAAGTATCTGAATTTTTTTTCAAATCTCATTGTAGTGCAAAAAAGTACAAGTGCAGAATGTGTAATTGTTGGTTTGTGTTTAGTCAGTTGTAATGGCGGAAAAAAATGCTTGCTATCACTTAAACGTTCTTTTATTTTTTTCAGGTTCGCAATGAAATGTCTTTATAATTTTTCAATTTTTAAAAAAATTGACAAATAACCGTTAATAGCCATATTTCAGATAGTTTTCTCCCTGTTTATCAATCCTTTTTAAAACCTTTCTTAAAAAATGTCTAAAAACGCATTTTTTTGTATTTCAGTACTCTTTGGAGACATTGACAAAACGATAAAGTACTTTTTTAAAAATGAAACATCGAAAAAACCGCTATATGTTTTAGATGATTGATTTTTGACCAAGCTTCAAAGATTAGGTCAAGTGAATGTGTGTCACTCTAAATGAAGGTTATTTGAGAGCAGCTAATAGAAGCATCAATAACTTACAGATTCTTAATCAAATTAGAACATCTGAGCTTTGAATGAATTTTTTTGGTGTGTTATTTAGTTTTTTTTAGACTGCAGGTCTACGAAGCTATTGCGGCTATTTTCTGGCAATGTGGCAGCTATGTTTTCAATATCCATAAAAATTATCAGTCCCATAATAAGTGATTCACTCAGTTGAATCGCTCAGCGCTAATGGAAATATCTTATTGCTTGTAAATAACAGCTCCGAAGAGGTCGAATATTGAACAGGTGATAACACTAAAACCAACAGTCAAAGAGCGGCAAGTCAACAAAATCTGATTTCTCTCTAATCTTAGAAAAAATCCTCCGCACCCTAAAAACTAGAGTTGTTCTTAACCTCTGCTGCCTCAATGTGCTTAACGGTTCTAATACTTGTTGTGCCCCTCAACCTTGACTTCCATTTGACCTCAAAATGATCAAAAACTATGAAGAGCTACTTTAAAAAACAACTACACCCAAAAACAGTCTGAATCATGAAATTGGAACTCAATATTAGCTGTAAGGTACGTGGAGCTGCTCCGAACATTTGGTTTTTGTTGCTGTTTTAGTGAATGACACTATTTTAAAGAAAATTTTAGCAGCATAAAAGGTGATCAATATTCATATTATGGCAAACATAAGTATCTGAATTTTTTTTCAAATCTCATTGTAGTCCAAAAAAGTACAAATGCAGAATGTGTAATTGTTGGTTTGTGTTTAGTCAGTTGTAATGGCGGAAAAAAATGCTTGCTATCACTTAAACGTTCTTTTATTTTTTTCAGGTTCGCAATGAAATGTCTTTATAATTTTTCAATTTTTAAAAAAATTGACAAATAACCGTTAATAGCCATATTTCAGATAGTTTTCTCCCTGTTTAGCAATCCTTTTTAAAACTTTTCTTAAAAAATGTCTAAAAACGCATTTTTTTCGTATTTCAGTACTCTTTGGAGACATTGACAAAACGATAAAGTACTTTTTTAAAAAAGAAACATCGAAAAAACCGCTATATGTTTTAGATGATTGATTTTTGACCAAGCTTTTAGTTAAACTTGATGGCAATTTTGGCTAAATTGCCTCAAATTGTGAGTTGAAAATGAAATTTTTTTTTGAAAAAGCAAAATTCCTAAAATTTCTTTGCAATGAGGAATTCTAGACGCAGAGAGCTTCAAATTGATATCACGTATAATAGCCTGGGATGCTGTCAAAAATGTCAAAAAATGTCTGAACAAAAAAAGTGGGGCTGGCATAAATGTCCTCCCCATTTTTTTAAATGTGGCAACAATAAGTTTAACACAACATGGCCATTAGATGAAAGAAATTGTAGCTAAACGAAACGCATCTGCCGTGAACAGCTTTTGCGTCATAGTTCCTTCTTATTCGAGATATAATCGCTCGCTATTCACAGCTAAAATGAAATCGAATCAAAACGGTTTCACCAGTCTTCAAAAAGGCACTGCGAATCCCCCAAAATTTTCCACCGCTTTCATTTCTGCGTGGGAAAGGTGACAAGAAATGCGGTTTCTAAAGATAATAGGCAGCAATTAGGTCAACTAGGTACCTTGCATCTTTGAAACTTCCGTGAAATTACGATGAAACGCTGAACTATTGAGAGGAAATCATATGGTTGGAGGCACAGTGAAGGCATGGCTCTCACAAGTATCAGGTTCTTTCACAACGAAGAAACTAATATTTGCGCCAACTATTTGACGATTATCTTTTACTGCTGACCTTTTATGCAATTTTGGTCGGATGGGTTTTACTTTGGACCTCAAAAATGCAATAAACTGGACAAGCCCAAGGGTGGCCTTAGGTTCCTGTAGAGCTCTTAGAGTTTTAGTAGGAGTAGGGAACACATCAAATATTGAATGAGAAGCTCAATGTTTTTGTGGGGCCAACCTTTTGTTTGCGTAAAATTGTTTGTTCTTTGAAATTTGGGTTTTTATTCGTTGTGGTTTTGCAATCTTAATACTTAGTCTCGCTATTGAATGTCCCATTGGCGTCCTATGGAGCTAAAAGTTAATCTACCTAGTTTTCTAAGTTGAAAGCTTATTGTTCTTTTGAATTTCAAAAATACGAGTTTTCAAAACAAAAATAGAGGATTTTTCAGCTCTTGCCATATTTTTCTTAAAGTTTTCTGTCAAACTTGAAATATTTTAAACAGCAGTTTTAAAATTTGTGTTTCTAGCTTTAATTATACCAGATTTCTAAAAATTTTTAATGATTTATGAATTTTTTTCATGTTTGAGTTAAATTTTGGTTGTCTAATTAACTACAAGTCCGAATGGTGTTCAATTTAAACTCAATGTTTTTTTTATTTTTTAGTTTATTTAGTGGCCTCAGATTTTCATGGCTTGGTTACTGATTTTTAGCAAATTTTTATTGAATTTTTATTGGGATCTTATCATCTGAATAATGAGAGGTCTCATTGTCTTTTTCTGGAGCTAAAAAAGAACCCATTTAAGAATTTCACTTGATAGCTAAGGGTTTCCTTCACTTTAAGAAAATAAGAAATTTTTATAAAAAATTTTTCCTAATTTTAAGAAACTTTTCCCTTTTTGTTTTCTGCTTGTTTTCCGGTCTCAATAAGGGCCTGCCTCCTGATATTTTGTCGAGTTAATTACAAATTAGTTCGTTCAGTTTTGTTTTTTGTTTGTCTTGTCTCATCGTCTTGTTAATGACTTAACTAATAGGCAATCTAAAAGGCATTGTATAATTAGCTAATGTCTTGAGTTTAAAGTAAAATTTTCATTTTTACACCATTCTTTTGGAGATAAATTTAAATTTTCGAATTTTTTCTATCTTTTCATCTTTTGGAAGACAATCGAAATATGGATGAGTGGGGTCGAATTATTACGTGCAAACGCACATTGCCGAATCTCCATGTTTTTATCTAATATGTATAGAGGAAAAGAACCTTTGCAAAATAAAATATACCATCTGTTGATTAAGTACTCCAAGAGTGCGGAATCGTGGGGAAAAATTCAGCCGTGAAAATCTGTTTTCTCTCATTTTCTAAGGCAGGCAGGAATGCGTAAAGGTAAGTTTTAAATAAGACTGATACTTTTTTGTCGTTAGCTTATCTCAATTTCTCCACTATAAATGATCCTACCAACTTTAACAAGGGTGGAACTAGGTGCTCGACTGTTTCCTGTTCCACCAATTTTTGTCGATGGATATGTTCATCGTACAGAGTTCATAGTGGTATCATTTGAAATCTTGTCAAGCGTTGAATTTCAAGCTACTGTTTTTTGAACCTTGCTATTTCTTCGGATTTTCGAAGTTTTGTGAGCGTTTGCTCCCACTTTTCATAATTTTTGTCTAATATTTGATTATTTTTTGCTAAAATTATGATAAAATTATTATCCATTGTGTTTTTGGTTTCGTGGTTTAAGATCAAAGAAAGCCAATAAATTGTTAAATTTTTTTGAAACAGCTGTTTTAGCTAACAATTTGGCTAATTTTTTGAAATTTCACCATTTTCTTTTAAAGAAAAAGGCATCAATTTTGTTTTTTTTGCCCTTTTTGTCCAGTTTGAGTGGTAGTGCAGACACAAAAATACTGAAACAGTCTTTATAACTCAAATAAGGGCTATTTTTACCTCCGGTTTTTACGGAACTAGCATTTTAAGTGTATTTTGGCATTTAAAGTTAATATTTTTTTTAAAAAAATGTATCATTTTTTGGTCTCTTGGAATTTCTGTCTGCCAAAAAAACTATAACGCAAATATTTTGGATCAAGTGAATTTTTAATGGAATCGCAGCGACATCCCCGACAGTTAGAGTCTCTTCATTGATTTTTGCAATGAGAAATTTTTGAATTCTTTGATTCTTCTCTATTTTTTAATATGTTTTATCTGTTTTCATCTAAAAATTACAATTTCCGATCAAAGAAGTTCCACGTGTTTTTTAAAATGTTTTAAAGATTTCAAGATTTTGCCAGCATTTAATGTTCCTTTTGTAGTCTTATGTTTAAGTCCCAGTCTTATGAGTAAGTTTGATATGATGACTATTTGGTCAAATTAGCTTTTTCGGTACAATTTGGAACAATTTTTTGTTTTTATGAGCAAGTAGCAATATCGAGACTAGCTTTGGTCTTATTGTGGAATTTGATATTCATAAAATAATTGGATTACAGCTTGGCGCTTAGCTTTTTAAAAAAGTATTTTTGCTTCTTTGTATTATGTTAGTTACAGACCATAATGATTTCAAATCAACCTCATTTATTGACAAGTATTTTTTACGTGCAATTGAAAGCTAATAAACGTACATTATAATTCTAGCGAAAAGCTTATACTTTTTGCCTCCAACGCCTTTTGCCTTAAAATGTTTGTGGTTTGAAATTTGGCTGTAATCGTTGTTATTTTGTAACCTTTTTGGTAATTCTAATTAAAAAAATTGTTTAGTTGCCTCCTTTTTAGCATTTTAGTTGAAACCTTATGGTTGTTATAATATAGTTTATAAGTAATGCCACTTTTTAGCGTAGTCTTGGCAGGGAGAGAAAGAAAGAGAGGTCGCATTAATTTTAGCGTGTGTGGTACGGTTGTACCATATTTAGCTGATTTGTACAAAATTATATTATGTTTGCCCTTGTGTTCGTAAATGTTATCCCTAAGCATATTTTCACTTAAGTTCATTTTGCCGCCGACTAATAAGTCAACTTTTCAGTTTGTTCACAACTCCCACTTTTGTTAGTATTCATTCTGCTAACTTGTTTCTCATAATTCAGTTGTTCTCAATCTTCTCAGTTTTGCAATCAGAATAATCCTGTTTGGATTCGAGAGGGAATTTCACGCCGTCTTAATAGAACTACAATCGTAGCAGTATTGCAGAGTAAAACTAAAAGTGGTAATCCAACAATTTAGTAATACATTGGATTCGCGCCTCGAATCTAGTTCAAATAATCTACAGCGGATTCGTGGCTCGATTACATACCCCCACAGCAAGAGGTATCACATGGCGCAGTCAGCAGTCAAGGAACGTGCACTCCTTGGAATTGAACCTTTTTGGGAGAAACCAACGCTAGAAGCACCTTTACGATGGGATCGTTGGCAGATAATGTTGAAACTGGCTATCCTGGCAAAAGAGTGTATTTCGATCGATATCCTTTGCGAAGATGCCCCGGACAAAGTTACCTTTCCTCCAGAACCCATCTACGAGAGTAATGTAGAAAACAGTACGGCTCAGAGCGAGAGAGATTGGAAAACTAGGAACGAGTAACTCAAGAATGCGTGGTTAAATCGATGTCAGAAGCTAGAACTTGAATGTATGTTGTGCGGCGACAAGCCTTGGAAGTTTTGCGACAACAAAGCTGTCTCTCTGACTTATCTTAGTCTAGGGATGGAAGGACGACGAATAATTGGTTCCCAAGAACCGAATATCCAGATTGGTCGTGTATCAACAAAGGATCTTTGGGAGAGTTTAGATCAGGTATTTAGAAAACAGCGAAATATCACCTTCGATCTATATACATTCCAAACCAGGGTACAATTGAAAGGAGAACCTATAGAAAAGTTCTACGGTTGTCTCCGGGAACTTTCTCTGAACTGCGATCTAGGAAGTCATGAAGAATCAATCACTCGTGACGTTTTTTTAGCAAAAATGCAAGATGGCGAGATTTAGAGGGAACTACTAAAAGAGACGAGAACGGCTAAAAAGGCATTAGAAGTTGCCATGAATGTTGAGATGGGTATACAGAACCAGTTAAAGATATCTGAACCACGATTCATAAGACCACAAATGAAATTACGACCAAGAATTCTTAAATCTAACAGCACCTAAAATTTGACAGCACCTAAAAATTTGAAACAATTACGTTCATTTTTAGGTTCAGTTCATTATCTAAGTAAATTAATCCCTAATTTTTCTCAACTATGGCATCCACTTCGACCATTGCTTGAAAAGAATACAAAATTCATCTGGAATGACGAACTTGAAACTCATTTCCAATCAATTAAAAATAAAGTAGCAAATGCAACAGAAAACATACATTATAACCCACATTTGGAAACCCGGATCAAGTGCGATGAATCTAGAGCAGGATTAGGAGCAGCATTAGAACAACGTTGACCAACAGGCTGGCGTACAGTTGCATTCGCATCTCTATTCCTGAGTTCAAATGAAGAACGCTACAGCATTAACGAACTAGAATTATTAGGGGTTGTGGAATATATTAAATATTACTTATTTTGCAAATCAATCACAATCATCACAATCATCATAATCGAGAACTACTTTGTATTATGAAAGAACACCGCTCTAACAAATCATATAATAGTCGTTTAACCCGTTGGGTAGATAGTCTTTTACCCTTTGACTTTAATATTGAACATATACCAGGCGCAAAAATTGGGCTGGTAGATTACTTTCTCGCCAACCAAATCAAGAAGCAAAAGTTACAAACAAATACGATGAGGAGTTTGCGGTAGCAACGATTACCCGCATTCGTGACGCAGCAATTTATGTAAATATCACACAGCAAAACTGCCAATCACAGCACTTTAGCAACGTCATTCCACACGTGCCTCAAGTCCTCACTGAACACACAATTCCAATTTGCTTTCTGCCATTAATCGTAACACAAGTTAGTTGCTTCTTGATAGCTCGGCAAACGCAGCACAAATCCGCTTAAATTCTAATCTGCTCAGAAACTCAACCCAACATCAATCTCATTCTAATTTACAAACAAACACAACGCAAATACTCTTAAATTCTAACGCAATAATGAGTAGCCCAAAGACAATTCCCCAAACTCCTCCTACCCACAGTAGGGTCACCTTCCAATCGACACCGAATTTGGCAGCGAATTCAACACATTCCTCCAATTAAGGCCAAACTTCACCGAATCTTGAACTCTCCAAAGAGGAGGTGTTCGAGAATAACTTGAGGGTTCTGTTCTCACGAGCAAGGATGCAGTACCCAAAGAAGTGCGCGACTGTATCCTTCAAAACGACGCACAACGATGCAAGGAGGTGAACTCCTACCTCTTCTCATATTGGAGGGACCTTCACGTTAGGTCGGGCTGCGTCTGCTTAGACGAACGTGTGGCAATATCACACAAAATCCAAGACGCTGTCTTAGAAAGCCTCCATCTCACCCACCCTGGCAGCTGGGTTATGATTACCCTTGGGCAGTATGCGTTCTGGCCACACATGCACCGCGAGATCCTTAACAAAGCTGCCCAGTGCATGCCTTGTACTGATATTGGTAAGAATCTCAAACCCATCGTTCCGGCGTCGAAATGGAAACCTTTATTAAATTGTTCAGAACCTGATGAAGAAATACAAATTGACTTCGGTGGTCCCATTACGAATGAAAAAGATCAAGATACACATTTCCTTGCATGTATTGACCTTTTTCCAAATACCCTACTGCAGAAGTTTTTGATAAAGCTAATGGACCTAATGTATTTAAATTCTTAGATGAATATATTCAAAAACATGGTGTTCCTCGAAGCATTAGGTTAGATCAAGCACGTTGTCGAATTGGATATAAAGTAAGGAATTTTGCAAACAACATAAAATTAACATTATCACTGCTCCTGCAAACAACCACAGAGCCATTGGATTAAAGGAGCGTTTGATACAAACAATTAAACGGCATTTAAGCTGCATGAAATTAGATAATAGAAATAACACATTCACAATTAAAGAAGCATTTAAGTCAATAGTATATCAATTACGTATATGTAAACAAAAGATAACAAACGTAACACCTTTCCAAGCACATTTTGGAAGAAAGCCAAGCACAGCACTAAGTAATATTAGTACAATACCAAAGACGTCAAATCTCTCAATTGAAAACATTCTTCACCACTATTTAGACGCAGACAGAGTTCCCGTGGGAGACTATCTAAATGACAATGGCTGGGTGACTGGTGACCGCAGTGACATTCTGATAGAAGAGGCGATGCAAAAAGCGCAAGTTGACGCAGGACGAAGATATAATGGGGACAAAAATAAATCTGTATCACAATTTATTTTGCACCCCAAATTAAACGATCCGATACCGCGGTCAGAACGACAGTTAGAAGTTAAGCTATCTCGCAAATCTTCAAAACGATCAAAGAGGGATCTCCAAGGACTCTGGTAGACGTTGGCCCCAGGAAGCACTGTCGTGAGAACTTCACCCACGACTACTGTAATCAAGGAACCCGGAGTCCTTGAAGTTCGAGTCAGGAACAACGACAGAGCCAAGTTCGGAACCCGTGCCGAGCGTAACACGGATCTTTGGCAGTACGCGTCCCCTCCCCTATGATAAAACAACCGAAGAGAAGATCGCCGAACACACAAAAGATCTGAAGAAAAAATATCGGGGGGATCATGATCGGACACAGACCTAACCAGTCTGACGCTGCTTTAGGAGTCTCGTCTGCTAACACCAACCTTTCTAATGCCATGTCTTCCCGCAAGCCTAAAAAGCCTCAAGCAAGAAGAAGTCAATCGCATCAATCCTCAATCACATTAAACGCCTCCAATGCCTCCTCAGTTGCTGCGTCATCAGTCACTTCGTCAACCGCCTCGCCTTCCACATCTACGTCGAAATCGAAACGAAACCGAAAGGCCCCATATTATTTCGGTTTTGAAAGCTCAGTATGTTCGGTCAGTGATGACTCCGCTCCGATGCCAAAGAGACACAAATCGACAAACCCCGTCATCGAGACGGTAATACAGGAAGAGGCACTGCAAACTCCTGCACCTGACACGTCATTTGAGCTGCCAGTGGTCAGTCCTCTTGCACCCCTTCCAATCGGTACTTGGTCTCCGGAAGCCTACGACTATGACGATTATGCAAGAGAAATTAGTATGAGCGTCTTTGACGCCGAAAATTAAATTTAAACTGTGATAAAACTATGCCACCGAAAAACTGAATAATTTACTGAAATCTTGCAATTTTAGTTTATATTGTCATATATTGCCAATTGTAAAATCTAAATCTGGAATTGAGCCACAATTGCGCGGTCTTTTCTGTTTATTGTCGTTATTTATTTGTAAACGTGTTTGGTTTACAATTTTTAAATTTAATATGGACTCTCAGTACTGTACATCTTATTTCATGAAATGTATTGGATTTGCGTCTCAATTGTGCAGTAAGTTATGTTTCACGCGTACAGTTTAATGTAAACACAACGGATTTACATTAGATTTAATCCATCATGCATAATTTCCTCACCTCTACTGCATTTAATCTGTGGGATGGTTATTGTTCGCGTTTATTAACTATTTATAATAATCAGTACATATGTTATTAATATCATAAAATTTTAATCTTATGCAGTTTAAAATTTGTTGAAGACGAGGATATGTGGAAAGTTTGTACCATATTTAGTTGATTTGTACTAAATTTTATTAAGTTTGCCCTTGTCTTGGTAAATGTCATCCCTAATCATATTTTCACTGAAGTTCATTTTGCCGCCGACTAATTAGTCAACTTTTCAGTTTGTTCACAACTCCCACTTTTGTTTGTATTCATTCTGCTAATTTGATCCCGTGGAGTACTATCTAGATGACAATGGCTGGGTGACTGGTGACTGCAGTCACATTCTGATAGAAGAGGCGATGCAGAAAGCGCAAGTTGACGCAGGACGAAGATATAATGGGGACAAAAATAAATCTGTTTCACGATTTATTTTGCAACCCAAATTAAACGATCCAGTACCGCGGTCAGAACGATCGTTAGAAATTAAGCTATCTCACAAATTTTCAAAACGATCAAAGAGGGATCTCCAAGGACTCTGGGATACGTTGGCCCCAAGAGGCACTGTCGTGAGAACTTCACCCACGACTACTGTAATCAAGGAACCCGGAGTCCCTGAAGTTCGAGTCAGGAACAACGACAGAGCATAGTTCGGTACCCGTGCCGAGCGTAACACGGATCTTTGGCAGTACGCTCAACGACGTCCCCTCTCCTATGATAAAACAACCGAAGAGAAGATCGCCCAACACACAAAAGATCTGAAGAAAAAATATCGAGGGGAGATCAAGATCAGACACAGACCTAATCAGTCTGACGCTGCTTCAGGAGTCTCGTCTGCTAACAGCAACCTTTCTAAAGCCATGTCTTCCCGCAAGCCTAAAAAGCCGCAAGCAAGAAGAAGTCGATCGCGTCAATCCTCAATGACATTAAACGCCTCCAATGCCTCCTCAGTTGCTGCGTCATAAGTCACCTCGTCAACCGCCTCGCCTTCCACATTACGTCGAAATCGAAACAAAACCGAAAGGCCCCAGATTAATTTGGTTTTGAAAGCTCAGTATGTTCGGTCAGTGATGACGCCGCTTCGATGCCAAAGAGACACAAATCGACAAACCCCGTCATCGAGACGGTAATACAGGAAGAGGCACTGCAAATTCCTGCACCTGACACGTCATTTGAGCTGCCAGTGGTCAGTCCTCCTGCACCCCTTCCAATCGGTACTTGGTCTCCGGAAGCCTACGACTATGACGATTATGCAAGAGAAATTAGTATGAGCGTCTTTGACGCCGAAAATCAATTTTAAACTGTGATGAAACTATGCCACCAAAAAACTGAATAATTTACTGAAATCTTGCGATTTTAGTTTATATTGTCATATATTCATATATTGCCAATTGTTAAATCTAAATCTGGAATTGTGCCACAATTGCGCAGTGTTTTCTGTTTATTGTCGTTATTTATTTGTAAACGTGGTGTTGGTTTACAATTTTTAAATTTAATATGGACTCTCAGTACTGTACACCTTATTTCATGAAATGTATTGGATTTGCGTCTCAATTGTGCAGTAAGTTATGTTTCACGCGTTCAGTTTAATGTAAACACAATGGATTTACATTAGATTTAATCCATCATGCATAATTTCCTCACCTCTACTGCATTTAATCTGTTGGATGGTTATTGTTCGCGTTTATTTACTATTTATAATAATCAGTACATATGTTATTAATATCATAAAATTTTAATCTTATGCAGTTTAAAATTTGTTGAAGACGAGGATATGTGGAAAGGTTGTACCATATTTAGTTGATTTGTACTAAATTTTATTAAGTTTGCCCTTGTCTTGGTAAATGTCATCCCTAATCATATTTTCACTGAAGTTCATTTTGCCGCCGGCTAATTAGTCAACTTTTCAGTTTGTTCACAACTCCCACTTTTGTTTGTATTCATTCTGCTAATTTGATCCCGTGGAGGACTATCTAGATGACAATGGCTGGGTGACTGGTGACCGCAGTGACATTCTGATAGAAGAGGCGATGCAAAAAGCGCAAGTTGACGCAGGACGAAAATATGATGGGGACAAAAATAAATCTGTATCACGATTTATTATGCACCCCAAATTAAACGATCTGATGCCGCGGTGAGAACGATCGTTAGAAGTTAAGCTATCTCACAAATCTTCAAAACGATCAAAGAGAGATCTCCAAGGACTCTGGGATACGTTGGCCCCAGGAGGCACTGTCGTGAGAACTTCACCCACGACTACTGTAATCAAGGAACCCAGAGTCCCTGAAGTTCGAGTCAGGAACAACGACAGAGCCAAGTTCGGAACCGGTGCCGAGCGTAACACGGATCTTTGGCAGTACGCGTCCCCTCCCCTATGATAAAACAACCGAAGAGAAGATCGCCCAACACACAGAAGATCTGAAGAAAAAATATCGGGGGGGGGATCAAGATCAGACACAGACCTAACCAGTCTGAAGCTGCTTCAGGAGTCTCGTCTGCTAACAGCAACCTTTCTAATGCCATGTCTTCCCGCAAGCCTAAAAAGCCGCAAGCAAGAAGAAGTTGATCGCGTCAATCCTCAATCACATTAAACGCCTCCAATGCCTCCTCAGATGCTGCGTCATCAGTCACCTCGTCAACCGCCTCGCCTTCCACATCTACGTCGAAATCGAAACGAAACCGAAAGGCCCCATATTATTTCGGTTTTGAAAGTTCAGTATGTTCGGTCAGTGATGACTCCGCTCCGATGCCAAAGAGACACAAATCGACAAACCCCGTCATCGAGACGGTAATACAGGAAGAGGCACTGCAAACTCCTGCACCTGACACGTCATTTGAGCTGCCAGTGGTCAGTCCTCCTGCACCCCTTCCAATCGGTACTTTGTCTCCGGAAGCCTACGACTATGACGATTATGCATTAAACAATTTTGTAACCTTTTTGGTAATTCTAATTAAAAAAATTGTTTAGTTGCCTCCTTTTTAGCATTTTAGTTGAAACCTTATGGTTGTTATAATATAGTTTATAAGTAATGCCACCTTTTAGCGTAGTCTTGGCAGGGAGAGAAAGAAAGAGAGGTCGCATTAATTTTAGCGTGTGTGGTACGGTTGTACCATATTTAGCTGATTTGTACAAAAATATATTATGTTTGCCCTTGTGTTCGTAAATGTTATCCCTAAGCATATTTTCACTTAAGTTCATTTTGCCGCCGACTAATAAGTCAACTTTTCAGTTTGTTCACAACTCCCACTTTTGTTGGTATTTATTCTGCTAACTTGTTTCTCATAATTCATTTGTTCTCAATCTTCTCAGTTTTGCAATCAGAATAATCCTATTTGGATTCGAGAGGGAATTTCACGCCGTCTTAATAGAACTACAATCGTAGCAGTATTGCAGAGTAAAACTAAAAGTGGTAATCGAACAATTTAGTAATACATTGGATTCGCGCCTCGAATCCAATTCAGATAATCTACAGCGGTTTCGTGGATCGATTACATACCTCCACAGCAAGAGGTATCACATTGTGAATTCGATTTTACCCTACTAGAATTAGATAACAGACTATTTTTCTTTTTTTTAATTTATTTTTGATTGCCAATTTTTCAAGTTTTTGTGTGCCGGCTTTTCCAATTATGATACTAATGGCACATTAATGACCAGTCACATACCACATTATTGTCTTTGAAACTAAATAGATTTTGAATTTTATAGGCTTCGACAGTTCCCTCGCAAAGCTGAATTCACTATTCCATTTTGTCTGTATTTGATCTTTTTGTATTCTTATGACATTCTGGGCTATCACATCGGAATTAGTTCGTATGAAAGGATAAATAGAGCCATTGGAATGACAAATGAAGGATAAATTGTATTTTTAATGGCTAATGGTTTTCATACTTTGAATTTAATTTGTTTTCAAAGAAATTACACGCGATTTTTTATATTTGCTCTTTTTTGTTTTTGTCTACTTGTCAATTATACTCAAAGGGGACAGGTCCCATATCGTTTTTATCTGATTTAATTTTTTTTTTTAATCTTCAAAAATGTAAATTTAAAGTTATAACCACAACAAGAACGTTTGGTTAAATATTTACATTTTCAAAATCGCCTCGTAAATATATGAATAGTTTGGTCTTTATACTTCAGTAGAAAAATTTCCTAAAGCCTCTTACTTGTCTATCTATTGGAACACGTTCATGCAGTTTGACCATTTCGCTGCTTAGTTTTTCCTTAAATTTGTTTTTAGTTTTCTCTTTTCGGATTTTTCAGTAAGTTTTTTTCAAAAAAAATAGTTTGACCTTGACATTAATCTCCTTAATGGCAATTATCATCGTCCCTCTAACGAGTTGTCATTTAATTTGTTCAGTGCTTTGAACTTGAAGCGACTTCTTAAATGAATATATCAATTATTTCCGAACAAAATAAAAATGTTTGAAAGTTTTTCCATCTCTTCCTCATTTGGTAGTTAATGAATTCAAAAACGTGGTTGAGCGGCGAGGGAACATTACGTGTGTACGCACGTCACCGAGCCTCATTGTTTTTAAAAATTGAAGATTTCTTCTGGCATTGGTAGATAAATCTTAAATGACTTTTAAAATTTACCCTTATTTCATTTATACTGTTTTCTAATTGTGCTCTCTTGACGGCTAGTGCTAAATGATTTGATGGCCATTGATGAGCAGCACGTGGTAACAGAAGAAATTTTCAGAATTACTGATTCAACATGCTATTGCATGTTTTCTTGTTTGTGTTCTTTTATGAACTAAATTATTGTTTTCTTGGAGGGTCCATCAAATGATGTTATTGTCAACAAAGAGACATTCAAACGCATCTTTTGCTTTCCCCTCAAAATTTAAAAACAATTGTCATTCTGAATGAAGCCTGCAATATTATTAACTATTGAAGATATTCAGCTAAAGCGCTTCTCACTTCGGGGTCATGTGATATGAACGAAGGTTGTCTTTTTTTCTAGCTGACATGTTTAAAGAATTTTTTATAATTTGAGAAGATTGCGGGAACTGAAAATAGATACGAAAACCAGAATAAAACATACGCAAATGCTTCATGTATGAGACAGCCCTTCGATATTGAGTTGAAGCAAACAGAATGTGAAGTTCGAATAATGACACCTTTACAGTAATTTAATAAGTGTTCTCCGGATAAATATTATCAACAAAATATATACTGGTTATGAACAATTTGTGATAAGTAATTTTTTAAAAGGTTTCTTGCGTAGCATATTAATAATCATTGATTTGGACCGATTCTTTACCCACCGAAAGAGACAAAAAATTATTCGGAGTTGAGTCGCGCTGGTCATCTATGTATTCGATTCTTGGATCAGTTGATGATACTTCGTCAATAGTTGGAGTTAACTTGACTAGCCGCATCCTGAATCCGTCCTATAGCAGATGGAACAAGCGATACTTGAAATTTTTTGACTTCATCTGGGCGCTTTTCTCTTTTTGGAGGTTGTTCTGTAGTTGGCGACTTTGATTGGTATTCAGAAAAACCGTAATAGTTTATGTTTCTTCGATTACGGCCGCTGGATCTTGTGTTGGCATCAGAGTCCTCAATTAGTGAATTTAATTGTTTAAGCACTGAAACTGGAGCGTTTGATGCTGGAATTATGGTCTCCTGCGGAGCGGGTTGCAAATGAATTTCCGATGGTAGATTTTGCATGGCGACAAAGTTGGCTTTTTCAGGTAGCGCATAGAGCATGAGATATTTATGCTATTAGAGGAAACTCCTCTGCCTAGGTCAAGTTTTTTGGTCTTTCGGGTCTTTCTTTTAGGTTTTTTCCTTTTTGTCACCTTTTTGTTTCCTCGTTTTTTCTTTTTCATAAGAAATAAATTCTCAGTTTATTTTTTTGCTTCGAGGGCCGCGTCTTTTTGTATACACTTTTAGAGAAAATTGTCGCTCTCGGCGGTTTCCAATTTTGACAACATCACTGTTTTAATGGTGACTGCTACTTTCCCCGGCTCTTTTATCTGGGAGGTAGTGTTACGATCGTGGATTTGGCTGCCAATACTTCAACTAAGCTTTTCAGATTCTTTTTGGAACGCTTGTTTCTTGGAACTTGCACCGTTTTTTAGGGTTATCTTCAATTGTACCGCTCTTTCTGTGAGCGAACGTGGTCTGCAGGCGTGTGCCGACCGGATAAGGTTCACCGTCCGTTGCTGGACCCTCTGGCTCATGGGCATCTCGGAATGCGCAAGTCATTCCCAGTTCCACTTCCAAATCAAATCTATATATCAATTGCCAGGATTATTAAGAAAAAATGAAATTGGTAACAGAGTTTCCTTGTCTAAATACTGATTTATTTTTTTTTTCACATGAGAGATTAGATGATTTTGGAACAATATATATTGCCCAGTGGAGGCTTTGGCTTTAAACTAAACTGTGCTTCGAAGAGCAATTTTTTTTGCCTTTGGACTAAATTTTCACAGCTGGTATATTACAGATTTTAAAGCAGCTTTCATGTTTTGCGAATCTGCAGTTGGTTGACTTTATCTCTAAAACAAAATGACAATAAATTGTTTGTATGAGGCGTTCTACAGAATATAGAGCACCATGATCATTAACAGGAGCTTCAATAATGTCAATGTTATTGCAGGTGCAAAACGTTTTTAACTTGATTAATCGTTACGCTTGATGAAGTCTAAATTAACATTTATCCTGCGGTTCAAGATGCGCATGTCCAGACATATAATTACTATTTGGCGTCGGTTTTTTCAGCTGTGGCGTACATCGAGCATCTATCATTTGCATTTAAAATACAAATGCTATGCCTTTTCTCGTCGTTTATACGCCCTACCAAGTCAAACTGGATTTCTTGATTCGGTTCAGTTCATGGTTTGATTGGTTTTAATTGCATAGCGGGAATAATAGTTTTTAGATTCTTACTTGTCGCGATGCTTGATTTGCGCTTGGCTTATTTAATCATCACTCCTCCATTCATATAAGGCGACGAGCAGTGCCCGGCCATACAATTCATTCCTTATGATCTCGGATAGCTAGTTTGCAAATTGACTACAAGAGCTTCGCGCAGTGCGTTTGATATGGCAACCTTCTCGTCAATGCCACATGAATTTACGTGCAAATCCCTTCAATACGAATGAAATTAAGTGTTTTTAAACCTTGATCAGGCTTTCGTTGTTAGTTAAATTACAATCACCCACGCCTCTGAGTACCGCGTCTTTAGAAGTAAGTTAGGCGGTTAAAGATTTGCTAAAGACATCGTTTATCTTGTTGTCGAATGTTAAATTGTTTGCACTACTTGTTAGAGGTGCAGTTTGATAAGGAAAGAAACCAGGTGATTAAAATACGGGTGTTGTTAGTGGTTGCGGAGGGGGTGGTGCTTGATCATATGTGACTTAGCTTTGTGAGCTTTTTGACGTTTGGGTTTTTTGTTCGACGAAGATGATTCCCCTTTGATTTTGTTTTACTTCAAGAGATCTGTTTTTGTTAATGAAGAGCGACTAAATTCGAGTGGGAATTTGGGCAGGAAGCGCTTCGTTTATTTTTGACTCGCTACTTTGAGAAATATGTTTGAGATTTGAATCAGTTGGCAAGAATTTGCAGGAATTTTTGAGACCTAGAGCATAACGAAAGCATGTGCCTAGTATGGCTGGCGCGATGTAGTTATTTTGTATAGATTTTTAGGTGTGAGTACTGTATTTACCTATATTGAGGGCGGGAAAGATGTTTCATTTGAACTAATTATGTTGTAATTGCTATTTAGTCCTGGATTTCCCGTCCCCGGAGACAGTTTAAAGTTTTGCATTATTACTTGCTCTGCGAAATTGTTAGTAGTGTTTACGGAAGATTGAAGTATGCTAATTTTTGATGTTAATTGCTGGGTTGCACCCGTTAAATAAGGTGAATGTAAGTGAGTGCGGTGTGGATGTGGCTCAATTTAGTTTGAGTGAATTAATCAAATTGGAAAACAGTTCTAATTTCAGTTCATAACCATTCCAACCAGAACTTCTACATCTTAAACAGAAAATTTTTTAGCTTGCTGAAATGAATGTTGGGAGTTATATTCAACCATACAGATCATAGCGCTTGGTATATGTTCTGTAGAGAACTGATAGGGAATAAGATAGCAACCCAGTGTGTTAAACCACTGTTGTGAGATTTGTTTGAACAACCTTCCTTTTTAAGATTGAAATTTAAGATCGGCGTTCTGTAATTGTTTTTATTGCTTGTCCAAACAAGTAGTGTTTGCAATAATCTTTAGACCAAGGGACACCTAGCAATTTTATTTACTTATGACTATAAACATATGCATTATCTTGAACTAATTCGGCAGCTTTTCCCGAATGTGAGGCGTCAGGTTTTACTCTTGTTTCACTTGTGTAACTTTAAGTTCGCTATGCGATTCCTTATTTCAGCTAAAATTGTCGCTGCGAGTTTCGCTCCATTTGTAAATTTACAATTTCCGTAATAGAAGACAAAGTGTGTAAAAAAATATTGGGCTAAACTTATTATTCAATAATATAATGTACTGAACCTACGAAGAACCGAAACTTTTTTGAGTGCTTTTGTCGGCTCGGGGTTTAATATCGCAGACCTTTTATTTCCGAGGAGCGAAATACCGGTTTGCGAATAACGTTATCCCAGCCAGTGGGTTTCAGCTTTGAGGAAATGACGTTTTGGCAGATTAATCATCAGATTTTTAAAATCTAAACGATCAGGGCAGTTGAATACATGTATTAGATGTTCTGTTCAGATCTTTTAGTAACAGTTACAATGTTTTCAAGAAAACAAATTTTTTACTTAGTTCACTTATACTTCTCTTTTTACAATCCAGCCGGCATGTCCATGATTTCATGAAAGCCAGTTTTAAATTAATCAGTTCCTATCAGTTCTCCAATTTTCATAGTAAAATTACATTACTTAGCTCTATTAGTATGTAACTTTAATTGACTGTACACGTACTTCAGATTAATAGTAGAGAAATATGTTCAGTTCCGGGACGCGGGTTCTCTGTTATGCTGAGATATTGAATCGACCATAATATCGATATTCGGCTTTGATATTCGCTTTTAAGAATTGAGATATTGAGGATTTTCAGGTCTAGTGCCGTTTCAATTGATTAATCCTTTTTTACGATGACTAATATTGGAGAAATTAAAAAAGTATCTGACAACTTGACATTTTGCAAAGTGCTTTTCTTCCATTAGTTTTCGTATTTCCGCTTTACTATATCTCATGTAAAATGTTTGGGATTTATCTTCTACACTCGGTTGGAACTTTTTTTTGGAATTTGGAGCAAACAACATGTCTTCGAACAGCCAATTTGAGTTAAATTTAAGAAAAAGATTTCACAACGCGGAACCAATTCTTTCCTTAAGATCTCTCCCAATCAACGACCATCGATGGTACGATTTTATACATACTTTTGCGATGATTGCAAGTGGCTCGTTTGAAGATTTTTGTAGTGGTTGCTGAATTAAGTTTGTTAGCACTCATGCTCGGCTTAAAGGCTGTACGACCTTCCCTGCTAGTGATGAGTTCAGTATAGTGCACGCACTTCAACAATCAACTAGCAGCGTGACTGCATTATTGCCAATCGTCAATGGCACAATAGGGGTCTCGATTTTTCATTTTTTTGTTACTGCCACCAAATTATCATCTGAAGTGCTATCTTCGGAGTCATGTAATTTAGGGTTGGAAGGTTCTGGTTCGACGAAATTGACAGAGTTTTTGGTTATATTAACCTCTTCAGATGTATTCCTTGAGTTTATGCCGGTTTGTTTTTGAAAGTATTGTTAGAATGCTTGGGTTCTTTTCGGCCTTTAGCAATTGATTTGCTAAACCACATTTTTTACACGGCTTCCTACGCACAATACATATTTTTTGTCCTGGGGATCTCACCAATCCGCCAATCTGACCGTGAAACGCCGGTGTGCATGAACCTGGTATGGGTATAAAATTGCGGGAGTCCCAGTCCTGTTGGTGACAGTTTGTGTTAGAATAGATAGAGTTCAAGCGTGTCGAAGCTAACTTACTGTTGAATGGCTGAAAATCATCTTGGTTTTTTATAAACAACTCCATTTTGATGGCCAGTTCAAGTGCTTTGTTGGATTCCATACATTCATTAAGATGCTCCCGTTTTTGGGATCATTTAGATTAGAGTCTTTCTTCTTTGTTCACAGTTTTTGGCCAGTACCCTAAGCTTTCCATATAAATGTTTTACCGCCTCTTCCTTCAGTTGGGCGACTTTCAGGAAAACGTGTTTATCAAACGTTAAATTGTGTTGTCTGATAAAAGTTTTTTTAACGAAGAACAAAACTCGTGTGTTGGATTTTGCACAAGTGTGTGTGTGTGGTTTTTGCTCAATTAGAGTGATGAAAATGCTTAATTTTCTCTACAGCTAGAATTCACAACTCGGTTATACGCTGACATTTGTTTTGACGGTTCGTCTGTTCCTTGCAATTTTCTCGCGCTCCCCACTAGTTCTCATTGTGCCGGTTGTCTGGTTATTGTTTCTTCATAGAAGGGTTCTTGTTGAAGTCGTACGTACCACTTCAGTTTTTGAGTCAAGCAGTCTATCTAACATGATAATTTCTCTTGCGATTGTTGCTAGTTTAAACTGCACTGTCCAGTTTTGCTAGCAAAGTGGGAGGGGGCTAGTGTTGGCTTGTCCCAGAAAACGTCAATCGCAAGTGCAGTTCGTCTGTTTTTTTCTGCTGCCCCTTGTCGTACGTGATAATGTCTGTGCTAATTTTCGTGGTGCGACATCAATTCTAATTTTTTCCAACCGGACTTTGCGAGCGGGGATCATCAATTAAGTGGACACTAAGGTTTGGTTTGAAATTGCAGATTCAGCATAAAGGGTGAACAATGAACTATGAAGTTCATGATTCTTCAGCAACACATGAACTAAACAAATTTTTAAGAGTTAGATGCATAAAGGTTAGATGTAATAACGAAATAATACACTGGCAAGATTTTTCTGCAAAAAATTCAGGTATGACATAAAGATAAAAGCACAATCAATCAGCTAATAAATAGAAAACAAACTGTTGCGTAAATAATTCGTTTTTCTTCACCTATCTTTCTCCTCAAAATGATTTATGTTTGAGAGAGGAAGTTTATTATGGCATGAAACTGATTCCAAACGCAAACGTGATTAACGGTTAAACATAAGATTCAATAAAATTTATTTTTTTTTCTAAGACATCTAAGATAAATTGGTCTAATCTAACTCATTCGAAACTTATAGAAAAATTTGTTCAAGAAGACAAATAATTCTTCGTGTATAACTCTTCTGTGGTTTTTGTTCTCTTATTTTAGTTTTAACGAGAAACAACCTGCCTTTAGTGAAATGCATTTTTGTCATAACGCTTCTTTGTTCCACTTTTGTCTACACTGCGGAAGATTCCGATTATAAATTTTGCAAATAAGTGCAGAAATATTTTTCCTGTAAAAGTCTGAACCTTCTCAAATCGAAGTCCGAACATTCTAAACATTACAAAGTTCATCATTCCCAATTCAAAAATCAGAAATTTACCGAAGTATTTCTTGATTTATTTGGCTGAGATTCCTTTCGGTTGAGATATCTCCTAGGAAAACCGCGCAAAACTCTTTTGCTTTTTCTAATTCCAGGGTGAGAGCATCTGCAATGATGAATTCAGTCTGCAAAGACTTCAGTAGTGGCTCTCCTATTTCTAAAAGCTGCCGCATTGGATGAAGTTTAAGGTCAAAAAGTGTAGTTTTTTTGTTGTAAATGCCTGATGGCTCAGCGCTATACATTCTTTGTTATGAACAGAAATCCCAATTTTTTGCATGAATGAACGTCTAAATCCTCTGCGGATCCCGCAAGTAAACAGCTTCATTGTCGTTTCTAGTATTAAATTAATTTAAACTTCTGCCGTTGATGTAGCAACAAGTCTCTGAACATTTAGAATTTAGACCAATTGAGAGCAGCTGAGCCACTATTAGCCTTAAAGCGATATCGTGAAATACTTTTCCTATGGTCTTATTTTGCAGCCCAATCGTCATTTGAGATCAGCTCTCAGTTTATCGTATCTCCCGTCCTTGAAATGAAACTCTTTGACTTGGAACCTTTGAGGGGCCTTGGAATCTTTTTCCTGCTTTTGAGTTCTGTTTAGTTAGGTTCTCAACAGAACTTAAGAAACCTGCTACAGAAACTATACATTGTCTACTCGAAGTGTGTACGATGGTTTATCAGCTAATTGATGTGTCCAATGGTTTGCAATTTTGTGTTCTAATTTTTTTTGTCAGCTTCCTTATCTACTGATCTTGCTTGATTGCAATTAATATCTTCTTTTCCGTTTTTTCATATTGATTAATGACTTTTCACCTGGATCACTTTCAAACTCCTTAGACAGCTCAAACAAAAGTCATGAAATTCATCCAACAAAAAAATTCTGCCTCGAAAATTGGCTTCCGCCTACCCAATGAACAAGCAGTTATCATGAATCTTTTGCAAACAATTAAAGAATCGAGACCTTTAGCTTCCAAAAAAATCGCAAACTTTAAGAAACGAGTTTCTTCCTCCCTGATTAAGACCAAAGACGGTTTTTTCATCAAGCAAACGAGAGGTTTTCTTTGCTGTCTAATCTCCCAAATTCTTCCCAGTATTTTTTGAAGAATCGGTGAGTTAGTCGTTGGTGAGTTTGTCTCGTAAAAACATTTTCCTGAAACCTCTCTGTAATCTCTGGCCCCAAAACCTTTCTTTACATCTACCTATTTCTGCCGTTGGACAATTTTTATCACCAAAATGCCATCTAATTTCCACTGTTCTTGCACCAACTAGTTTTTAAACACCGCCAGTTTTACTCATCTCAGCGTTCATCTCATTTCCGGAACTTTTCTGCTTCTTAGATCCAAAGTAATGACCTACAACTGAGTGCAACGTATACAACTGAGTGCAAGACCTTGGAAAAATCCTGTTGGCTGTCTTTTTTCTAAGCTGCTTTTCTATAGCAGAGTTTTTCATTGCTGGTGAGCGGAAGCAGAAAATTTCTAAGAAGAACGCCATTTTAAGGAAGTATGTCCAGTACGTTTTGTCTGAACTGGTCGAATTCCCTTAACATCTAGGGGATTCTACTGATAGGCCCCAAAGTTTCTCACTTCTGCCATTTTTTTTAGTTCTGTAGGCCGCAGAGTTTTCAAGCCTTGTTCCTTTTAGCCGGGCAAACTTTAAAATTTTTTGCTATATACTATCGTCGACAATAAAAACAAGTCCCTGTTTTTGATCCCATGGCTTGTTGTCACTTAATGTAGCACTAAGTTTCTTCTTTTGTACTTAACTGGAGACGAGATGAATCTGAAGTACTCTTCGTCTTAAACTGATTTCTGCTGCTCATTCTTAACATTGCGCCTGACACAAAACTTTTGTTCTACTAGTCTGCAGCTATATGTCCAAAATTTTTACAATTCTAGCACCAAAACGTCTGGCTGGCGCTAGGTTGTATGTTCTATGGCTAGGGTTATTATTTCTGTGACAAAACTTTTCTCTATGACCTAACTTTTTAGAGTTATGGCAGCTTCTCTGCTTAATTAGGCACACACTCTCATTTGCAGTCTTTTTCTCACTCCCCAGTTTTCGCTCAGTATCAAAGTAAACAACATCTTGCTTCAACTCACCAAGTGTCTTTTTCACCACCGTATTTAACAAGTGTAGCAAAATAATAGAACGTTTTTTGGTCTTTCCAGTAGAATTGATGAAAACATTTTTCGGTAACTTGACAATGATTATAGTGTTGCTGTTTGCTCTTGTTAATTACTTGATGAATTTTTTTAAACGTTTAAAAAAACTTTTAATTTTGCTCACAATTCTGTAATATGGGTAGTTAGAAGGTACGGAATTTCTCATTCAGGACATCGCCCGCTTGCGCACCATCTCCTTTATACGGCCGAAGCTATAGAACTATTTGTCAAAAACTGGCTCAATCTCGTGCCTTATATGCATTCGCTTTTCTTTAAAAACTTCTTTGTCGTTAACTATAGGTGCTTCTTTTGAAGCGTAGGAGCATGCAGGAGGAACTTAAAACTCTTAAATGCTACTACCATCAACTATTGGTACAGCTTTAGAACAAAAAGCAAGTTTCAAATTGCTCCAAAAAAACAAAAAGTTGTCCTTTTTTGCTCTGAATTGAACAAGTTTGGTCTTACAAGTCGTCTCTTTACTAGGAATCTAATTACTCTTCCAACTAAAAAAATTTTTAGGGTGGCTCATTCTATGCTGTTTTATGAATCTAATTAAAATTTTTATGGGAACTAGGCTTGAACGATCAGCGGACAAAAAGTCCTTCACAAACAAACTACCCTCTTATCTTTGTCATTAATGTTCACTGAAAAACGGCCAGGTCAAACACCTTGCAGTCTCGAATGAAAACAGGTTGACCCTCTAGGTCTGGTGTTATCTTTTTCGGAACCGAAATTTCAGTAACCTAACAGAGTAAAGGGCAATCTCTATATGTATCACCCTCATCAGCAAGATTATTTCTTTTACGTTTTTCTCTTCAAAATCAGGTTCAACTGTTGTTAGAGAAAGATTTTTAGTTTTCTGCTGCTCAACAGGTTTTTCACAATGAGCGTAGGTTTTCGGTGAGTATCAAAGTAAACAACATCTTGCTTCAACTCACCAAGTGTCTTTTTCACCACCGTATTTAACAAGTGTAGCAAAATAATTGAACATTTTTTGGTCTTTCCAGTAGAATTGATGAAAACTTTTTTCGGTAACTTGACAATGATTACAGTGTTGCTGTTTGCTCTTGTTAATTACTTGATGAATTTTTTTAAACGTTTAAAAAAACTATTAATCTTGCTCACAATTCTGTAATATGGGTAGTTAGAAGGTACGGAGTTTCTCATTCAGGACATCGCCCGCTTGCGCACCATCTCCTTTATACGGCCGAAGCTATAGAACTATTTGTCAAAAACTGGCTCAATCTCGTGCCTTATATGCATTCGCTTTTCTTTAAAAACTTCTTTGTCGTTAACTATAGGTGCTTCTTTTGAAGCGTAGGAGCATGCAGGAGGAACTTAAAACTCTTAAATGCTACTACCATCAACTATTGGTACAGCTTTAGAACAAAAAGCAAAAGCAAGTTTCAAATTGCTCCAAAAAACAAAAAGTTGTCCTTTTTTGCTCTGAATTGAACAAGTTTGGTCTTACAAGTCGTCTCTTTACTAGGAATCTAATTACTCTTTCAACTAAAAAAATTTTGGGGTGGCTCATTCTATGTTGTTTTATGAATCAAATTAAAATTTTTATGGGAACTAGGCTTGAACGATCAGCGGACAAAAAGTCCTTCACAAACAAACTACCCTCTTATCTTTGTCATTAATGTTCACTGAAAAACGGCCGGGTCAAACACCTTGCAGTCTCGAATGAAAACAGGTTGACCCTCTAGGTCTGGTGTTATCTTTTTCGGAACCGAAATTTCAGTAACCTAATGGAGTAAAGGGCAATCTCTATATGTATCACCCCTCATCAGCAAGATTATTTCTTTTACGTTTTTCTCTTTAAAATCAGGTTCAACTGTTGTTGGAGAAAGATTTTTAGTTTTCTGCTGCTCAACAGGTTTTTCACAATGAGCGTAGGTTTTCGCTGAGTATCAAAGTAAACAACATCTTGCTTCAACTCACCAAGTGTCTTTTTCACCACCGTATTTAACAAGCGTAGCAAAATAATTGAACATTTTTTGGTCTTTCCAGTAGAATTGATGAAAACTTTTTTCGGTAACTTGACAATGATTATAGTGTCGCTGTTTGCTCTTGTTAATTACTTGATGAATTTTTTTAAACGTTTAAAAAAACTATTAATTTTGCTCACAATTCTGTAATATGGGTAGTTAGAAGGTACGGAATTTCTCATTCAGGACATCGCCCGCTTGCGCACCATCTCCTTTATACGGCCGAAGCTATAGAACTATTTGTCAAAAACTGGCTCAATCTCGTGCCTTATATGCATTCGCTTTTCTTTAAAAACTTCTTTGTCGTTAACTATAGGTGCTTCTTTTGAAGCGTAGGAGCATGCAGGAGGAACTTAAAACTCTTAAATGCTACTACCATCAACTATTGGTACAGCTTTAGAACAAAAAGCAAAAGCAAGTTTCGAATTGCTCCAAAAAACAAAAAGTTGTCCTTTTTTGCTCTGAATTGAACAAGTTTGGTCTTACAAGTCGTCTCTTTACTAGGAATCTAATTACTCTTTCAACTAAAAAAATTTTGGGGTGGCTCATTCTATGTTGTTTTATGAATCAAATTAAAATTTTTATGGGAACTAGGCTTGAACGATCAGCGGACAAAAAGTCCTTCACAAACAAACTACCCTCTTATCTTTGTCATTAATGTTCACTGAAAAACGGCCGGGTCAAACACCTTGCAGTCTCGAATGAAAACAGGTTGACCCTCTAGGTCTGGTGTTATCTTTTTCGGAACCGAAATTTCAGTAACCTAATGGAGTAAAGGGCAATCTCTATATGTATCACCCCTCATCAGCAAGATTATTTCTTTTACGTTTTTCTCTTTAAAATCAGGTTCAACTGTTGTTGGAGAAAGATTTTTAGTTTTCTGCTGCTCAACAGGTTTTTCACAATGAGCGTAGGTTTTCGCTGAGTATCAAAGTAAACAACATCTTGCTTCAACTCACCAAGTGTCTTTTTCACCACCGTATTTAACAAGCGTAGCAAAATAATTGAACATTTTTTGGTCTTTCCAGTAGAATTGATGAAAACTTTTTTCGGTAACTTGACAATGATTATAGTGTCGCTGTTTGCTCTTGTTAATTACTTGATGAATTTTTTTAAACGTTTAAAAAAACTATTAATTTTGCTCACAATTCTGTAATATGGGTAGTTAGAAGGTACGGAATTTCTCATTCAGGACATCGCCCGCTTGCGCACCATCTCCTTTATACGGCCGAAGCTATAGAACTATTTGTCAAAAACTGGCTCAATCTCGTGCCTTATATGCATTCGCTTTTCTTTAAAAACTTCTTTGTCGTTAACTATAGGTGCTTCTTTTGAAGCGTAGGAGCATGCAGGAGGAACTTAAAACTCTTAAATGCTACTACCATCAACTATTGGTACAGCTTTAGAACAAAAAGCAAAAGCAAGTTTCGAATTGCTCCAAAAAAACAAAAAGTTGTCCTTTTTTGCTCTGAATTGAACAAGTTTGGTCTTACAAGTCGTCTCTTTACTAGGAATCTAATTACTCTTTCAACTAAAAAAATTTTTAGGGTGGCTCATTCTATGTTGTTTTATGAATCAAATTAAAATTTTTATGGGAACTAGGCTTGAACGATCAGCGGACAAAAAGTCCTTCACAAACAAACTACCCTCTTATCTTTGTCATTAATGTTCACTGAAAAACGGCCAGGTCAAACACCTTGCAGTCTCGAATGAAAACAGGTTGACCCTCTAGGTCTGGTGTTATCTTTTTCGGAACCGAAATTTCAGTAACCTAACGGAGTAAAGGGCAATCTCTATATGTATCACCCCTCATCAGCAAGATTATTTCTTTTACGTTTTTCTCTTTAAAATCAGGTTCAACCGTTGTTGGAGAAAGATTTTTAGTTTTCTGCTGCTCAACAGGTTTTTCATAATGAGCGTAGGTTTTCGCTGAGTATCAAAGTAAACAACATCTTGCTTCAACTCACCAAGTGTCTTTTTCACCACCGAATTTAACAAGTGTAGCAAAATAATTGAACATTTTTTGGTCTTTCCAGTAGAATTGATGAAAACTTTTTTCGGTAACTTGACAATGATTATAGTGTTGCTGTTTGCTCTTGTTAATTACTTGATGAATTTTTTTAAACGTTTAAAAAAACTATTAATTTTGCTCACAATTCTGTAATATGGGTAGTTAGAAGGTACGGAATTTCTCATTCAGGACATCGCCCGCTTGCGCACCATCTCCTTTATACGGCCGAAGCTATAGAACTATTTGTCAAAAACTGGCTCAATCTCGTGCCTTATATGCATTCGCTTTTCTTTAAAAACTTCTTTGTCGTTAACTATAGGTGCTTCTTTTGAAGCGTAGGAGCATGCAGGAGGAACTTAAAACTCTTAAATGCTACTACCATCAACTATTGGTACAGCTTTAGAACAAAAAGCAAAAGCAAGTTTCAAATTGCTCCAAAAAACAAAAAGTTGTCCTTTTTTGCTCTGAATTGAACAAGTTTGGTCTTACAAGTCGTCTCTTTACTAGGAATCTAATTACTCTTTCAACTTAAAAAATTTTTAGGGTGGCTCATTCTATGTTGTTTTATGAATCAAATTAAAATTTTTATGGGAACTAGGCTTGAACGATCAGCGGACAAAAAGTCCTTCACAAACAAACTACCCTCTTATCTTTGTCATTAATGTTCACTGAAAAACGGCCAGGTCAAACACCTTGCAGTCTCGAATGAAAACAGGTTGACCCTCTAGATCTGGTGTTATCTTTTTCGGAACCGAAATTTCAGTAACCTAATGGAGTAAAGGGCAATCTTTATATGTATCACCCCTCATCAGCAAGATTATTTCTTTTACGTTTTTCTCTTTAAAATCAGGTTCAACTGTTGTTGGAGAAAGATTTTTAGTTTTCTGCTGCTCAACAGGTTTTTCACAATGAGCGTAGGTTTTCGCTGAGTATCAAAGTAAACAACATCTTGCTTCAACTCACCAAGTGTCTTTTTCACCACCGTATTTAACAAGCGTAGCAAAATAATTGAACATTTTTTGGTCTTTCCAGTAGAATTGATGAAAACTTTTTTCGGTAACTTGACAATGATTATAGTGTCGCTGTTTGCTCTTGTTAATTACTTGATGAATTTTTTTAAACGTTTAAAAAAACTATTAATTTTGCTCACAATTCTGTAATATGGGTAGTTAGAAGGTACGGAATTTCTCATTCAGGACGTCGCCCGCTTGCGCACCATCTCCTTTATACGGCCGAAGCTATAGAACTATTTGTCAAAAACTGGCTCAATCTCGTGCCTTATATGCATTCGCTTTTCTTTAAAAACTTCTTTGTCGTTAACTATAGGCGCTTCTTTTGAAGCGTAGGAGCATGCAGGAGGAACTTAAAACTCTTAAATGCTACTACCATCAACTATTGGTACAGCTTTAGAACAAAAAGCAAAAGCAAGTTTCGAATTGCTCCAAAAAAACAAAAAGTTGTCCTTTTTTGCTCTGAATTGAACAAGTTTGGTCTTACAAGTCGTCTCTTTACTAGGAATCTAATTACTCTTTCAACTAAAAAAATTTTTAGGGTGGCTCATTCTATGATGTTTTATGAATCAAATTAAAATTTTTATGGGAACTAGGCTTGAACGATCAGCGGACAAAAAGTCCTTCACAAACAAACTACCCTCTTATCTTTGTCATTAATGTTCACTGAAAAACGGCCAGGTCAAACACCTTGCAGTCTCGAATGAAAACAGGTTGACCCTCTAGGTCTGGTGTTATCTTTTTCGGAACCGAAATTTCAGTAACCTAACGGAGTAAAGGGCAATCTCTATATGTATCACCCCTCATCAGCAAGATTATTTCTTTTACGTTTCTCTCTTTAAAATCAGGTTCAACCGTTGTTGGAGAAAGATTTTTAGTTTTCTGCTGCTCAACAGGTTTTTCACAATGAGCGTAGGTTTTCGCTGAGTATCAAAGTAAACAACATCTTGCTTCAACTCACCAAGTGTCTTTTTCACCACCGTATTTAACAAGTGTAGCAAAATAATTGAACATTTTTTGGTCTTTCCAGTAGAATTGATGAAAACATTTTTCGGTAACTTGACAATGATTATAGTGTTGCTGTTTGCTCTTGTTAATTACTTGATGAATTTTTTTAAACGTTTAAAAAAACTATTAATTTTGCTCAAAATTCTGTAATATGGGTAGTTAGAAGGTACGGAATTTCTCATTCAGGACATCGCCCGCTTGCGCATCATCTCCTTTATACGGCCGAAGCTATAGAACTATTTGTCAAAAACTGGCTCAATCTCGTGCCTTATATGCATTCGCTTTTCTTTAAAAACTTCTTTGTCGTTAACTATAGGTGCTTCTTTTGAAGCGTAGGAGCATGCAGGAGGAACTTAAAACTCTTAAATGCTACTACCATCAACTATTGGTACAGCTTTAGAACAAAAAGCAAAAGCAAGTTTCAAATTGCTCCAAAAAAACAAAAAGTTGTCCTTTTTTGCTCTGAATTGAACAAGTTTGGTCTTACAAGTCGTCTCTTAACTAGGAATCTAATTACTCTTTCAACTAAAAAAATTTTTAGGGTGGCTCATTCTATGTTGTTTTATGAATCAAATTAAAATTTTTATGGGAACTAGGCTTGCACGATCAGCGGACAAAAAGTCCTTCACAAACAAACTACCCTTTTATCTTTGTCATTAATGTTCACTGAAAAACGGCCAGGTCAAACACCTTGCAGTCTCGAATGAAAACAGGTTGACCCTCTAGGTCTGGTGTTATCCTTTTCGGAACCGAAATTTCAGTAACCTAACGGAGTAAAGGGCAATCTCTATATGTATCACCCCTCATCAGCAAGATTATTTCTTCTACGTTTTTCTCTTTGAAATCAGGTTCAACCGTTGTTGGAGAAAGATTTTTAGTTTTCTGCTGCTCAACAGGTTTTTCACAATGAGCGTTTTTTGAATGCAAAATCAGATTTTTTTCCAAAAAAATAAACGATGTTCGATAAATCTGCATTTGGTCAAAGAAAGTCGAACAATGTCCAGAAACGCACGCGCGTCAGAACCAAATACACTACCTTTTAGGAAAGTAGCTTTTTTATAAATTTAGAAAAATTGACATTTTCAAATTTTGTTGTCCAGTTTGCCGGCACTCAAAATTCGGTTCGCCGGCACTCGCCGGAAGTCACTGCCAAAACGAGGGCCTGGAACTTCGCCCTGTTGATCCCTGCAAGTTATTGCTTCTTGTTGGAGCCCCTTTTTTGACCGTTGTTGCTCTTTCTCTTCCATGTTCTGTTTGGAACCTGTCCTGTGTTTTCGGTCTTCTGTTTCTTTGGATATGGCTGATCTCTTTGTTCCTGTGTCGTCTCGTTTTTCTCTGTGTTATTATAGCTGATTTCCTGAAATTAATTGCAGCTTTGCATTTGCGGGGCCCGTAAAATGGCAAGTTTTGTCCTGACTTACAGAAGACGTATTGATCAACGTTTCAGTTAGCTTTAATTGGCGGTAAGATGAGTTACAAATCAATCGGTTTATATAGCATTATGTTCCCAGAATTATAGGTTGAAGGTTGTAACAGCAAACTCGATCTCGACCTTCTCAAATCAAAAATCGCAGGTTATCGGAAGTCATTCTTGACTTCCTTCACTGGGGAATAACAGCAGGCACAGATATGAAAAGTGCCAAAACGTAATGAAAAAATAAGCGTTGTTTTTAAAACCGGTTTTAGGAAGGTAGACTTTAGAAATTGGTAATTACATCAATTGGTTACGGTGCCGTAGAAAAATTATTTGGTCTTATTCGGTGCCGTACAAAGTTTTGTAAGTTTTCTACGGCAGCGTATAAGTCTTGGTAAGTTTTCAAAGTTTCGTCTAAGGTGGGCAACCTTGGTTGTAGCTCGGAATTATTGGGCCAAAATAATTAATCGGACCAAAACTTTCTGATGCAGCTCCAATTTTGAAGTCAGTAAATCAATTTGAGTAACTTGATTCTCAGGCGTTTATCGCAGCACCATTATCACACTAAATCAGTATCAACTAAAACTGAAGCATTAAGGCATTTTCACAGTGTTTCTGAAGCAAAACTGAAGCATTCTCGCAGCATTTTAAGGACGACAGCAAATCAGGTTTTACTTTCAAAGATTGATTTGTTGTGTTCTTTCTTATTGAATTATTGCTTATATTGTTCAAAAACTTGATTTTTGTTGTAGCAATCTTAATTTTGCTGGGAAATAACTTACTAACAGTTTTCAAATTTAAATCTCGAATAGTCTGAACAGAGAAAAAAGTTTACTGCTTCTGGAGGTAATTTCTTGTCAAAGTTGAACGTTAAGACCATCGCTGATGTGTGTCTTCATCTGCTTAATTTGGATGGCTATCTGAAGATTTCTAGGGGACAGATCTTTTCGTAAGGCTTTCCATTTTCAGGACCCCTCAGCATTTGAAATTTCCTGGCACATACACTCTATGTCACCCCAGCACTGCGCTGCTATCTGCGTACGTCAGAAAGGAGTTTATCCTAATATTTGCTCTTCCAGAAACAATTTACTGTTCAAACATGCCAATTTCACTTTTTTCCCTTAAATTGACAGAGATATTATTATTTACATTAACATAAACGAGATCAAGAGACATAGTTATTAAGTTGTCACTATCCCGCTTCAAAGAAACTTAATTAATTTAGATTTCGATAATGATACATAATTCAAATCGTTTTGTTGTTTTTATTCACAACAATCTCGCCAAATTTGACAAATAATTAGAAAAAAAACGGGCGGGGTAAAATTGCATCCAAATTGTCAACCAAAGTTATTGTTGACATTTTCCTTCCCAAGGCTGAGAAGTGTGTTGAAGACCAGCAAATTTAGAGCGTGAGGCGTCGAGTCAAGTGCGTTGTTAGGACACGGCGCAAATAGTTTTACGATCATGCATGAAGGACTAGCCGAAATCTGATGGTGATTGGTTGGTTATATTCGGAGTACGTTTCATCATAACTAATTTTTCTCAGCGTGCGTGTGCCCGGGCTGGCCACCTAGACCATTGCAGTACTGAACCATTAAAAATCCAGAAATCATTAGCACACAATTCAACTTAGGCAAAGAGGTACCGGCACTGAAGCAACGGGTACCAAAATGAGGACCACCAGACAATCGATAATAATAATTGCTCTGCTGATCTTAAACCTGATTGTCACATTGAGTTGGGCAAAGAACTCTCGACTTTCACTCTATGCAAAACAAAACCAGCAAACATCAATCGTATTAACTGCGATTATCATACCGATAAGTGGAATTTCTAAAATCAAATGTGGTTTCCATTGTTTAAATCATCCAATTTGCCAAAGTTTCTCTTACTCGCTGTCAAAAATTTGCTCTCTTTATCAAAAAACAGACGGACAACTGATGCAAAATAACATTGAATTTTTTGGACCAATAAGCAGCCAAGCTGTGCAGTGTTTCGAAAATGGTGTTGAGATATGGGCCAGTGATGATAATTACAACCCGGATCCTTGCAACATGCAGCTGCGCCTAGTTGATCGTATCAGTACAATTACAAGTATTACTACGATTCCAATTGTCATAACCACTTCATATGAAAACAAAGAAACGAGTATTAGTGCAGTTGCAAATAAGACTACGACTCGGGAGGCTATGAGTACAACTTCTCAAAGAAGTACGGAAACTACTACTACTACAAATGATGCTATTCCAACTCCCTCGGTTGATAACACCACTGTTACTACTACTTTTACTACTATTACTACAACCGCTACTACTACTACTACTACTACTACTACTACTACTACTACTACTACTGCTGCTACTAGCTCTGAGATCAGCACAACAGTGATCGGAACCAGCTCGCAAACATCTTTGACCACAATTCCACTAGACACTGAAACGTTGTCAGTTTCGACAGGCAACCAGCTGACTTCAACTGTGTCTGTAAACTGGGGACCATGGTCCGATTGGGGTCCATACGTTGCAGATTTCTGCTACGGTTACGGTCTTATAGGTATGGCTGTTTATAGCAACATTTCACATCTTGTTTCTGGGTCTTTACGACTGAGTGCGTGTTTGAGTTTGAGTTTGTGCCGTGTTTAAGTATGTTTGTTTGTGTATGTGTATGCGTATGTGCTTATGTGTGTGTGTGTGTGTGTGTGTGTGTGTGTGTGTGTGTGTGTGTGTGTCTGTGAGTGAGTGTGTGTGTGTGTGTGTGTGTGTGCGTGTTTTTGTGTGTGTGTGTGTGTGTGTGTGTGTGTTTGTGTGTGTGCGCGCTTGGGTGTGTGTGTGTTTGTGCGTGTGTGTGTTTGTGCGTATGTGTGTGTTTGTGTGTGTGCTTGTGTGTGTTTGTGTTTGTGTGAGTGTGTGTTTGAGTGTGTGTATGTGTGTGTCTGTGTGCTTGTCTATGTTTAAGTGCTTATCTCTGTGTGTGTGCCTGTGAGCTTGTGAGTGTGTGTATGTGTGTGTCTGTGAGCTTTTGTGAGTGTGCAATTGTGTGTGTAGTGTGTGTGAGCTTGTCTGTGTGTGTGTGTCTGTCTAAATGTGTGTGTGTCGTGTTTGTTTGTGTCTGTGTTGTGTGTTTGCGTCGTGTAATTGGGTGTTTATGTCTGTGTGTGTGTGTATGTGTGTGTGTCTTTGTGTGTGTGTGTGTGTGTGTTTGTGTGTGTGTATGTGTCTGCTTGTGTCTCTGTGTGTTTGTGTGTGTGTTCTTGTGTCTGTGTGTGAGAGTTTGTTTTTGTGTGTGTGTATTTATGTGTGTGTGTCTGTGTGTGTGTTTGAGTGTGTGTGTTTTTGTATGTGTTGTGTGTTTGCGTGTGTGTGTGTCTGCTTGTGTAAGTGTGTGTTTCTGCATGTGTGTGTGTCTGTGTGTGTAATTGTGTGTGTGTTTGTGTAATTGAGTGTGTGTGTGTGTTTGTGTGTTTGAGTGTATGTGTGTGTCTCTGTGTGTGTGTTTGTGTGTGTATGTGTGGGTCTGTGTATGTCTGTGCGTGTGTTTGTGTGTGTGTGTGTTTGTGTGTGTCTGTTTGTGTGTGTGTGTGTGTGTCTCTCTGTGTGTGCTTGGGTGTGTATGTTTGGCTGTGTGTTTGTGCATGTTTGTGTCTGTGTGTGTGTACTTGTGTTTCAATGCATCTGGTGTTAGAGTTAAATATTTTATTCGAGGCCGAGGTATCAGCGGACATAAATTTTTAATTTTGCAAGAAAAGCAACAAATAATTGAAAGAGTGGAGTTTTTCTAATAAGTGCAGTGAATGTGCGGAATGTTTATTTTTATGTAATGTGCTGTTTATTCACGTACATGTTTTTAAAATATCTTATTTCATAACGCATTCTATACATAAAATTTTTTTTCGAAAATACCATAACTTATCTTTTTTAGCACTTTTTATCAACTCATATACAAGTCTTACAAAAAAATTCAACACTGCAGCGCTCTTCTTTCAATTTTTTTGATTTCTTTGACAGGTGAAATTAGAACCCAATCTTGTTTGTCCGCACGCTCTTCACCATTATTAGGAAATGACAACGAAACTTCAATTCTGTCCCCATCAGTCCTGACCACTGATTCCAACGTCAACATCCGAAAGAACCAACAAAGTTGCATCGCCAAGGTTTACGTCCATTCACGGCGCATCACGATTTCTGCGACGGAACACCTGAACCAATCGCCAATTTGGCTATCGATTTCTTCTGGACTGGTTTTACCGTGTCTGTTACCACGTATACAACCACTGGTGAAGTCTGTGTATGTCTGTGTATCTGGGTCTGTGTATGTCTGTGTATGTATACAACCACTGGTGGGTCTGTGTATGTCTGTGCGTGTGTTTGTGTGAGTGTGTGTGTGTTTGTGTGTGTCTGTTTGTGTGTGTGTGTGTTTCTTTGTGTGTGTTTCTTTGTGTGTGTGCTTGTGTGTGTATGTTTGACTGTGTGTTTGTGCATGTTTGTGTCTGTGTGTGTGTACTTGTGTTTCAATGCATCTGGTGTTAGAGTTAAATATTTTATTCGAGGCCGAGGTATCAGCGGACGTAAACTTTTAATTTTGCAAGAAAAGCAACAAATAAATGAAAGAGTAGAGTTTTTCTAATAAGTGCAGTGAATGTGCGGAATGTTTATTTTTATGTAATGTGCTGTTTATTCATGTACATGTTTTTAAAATATCTTATTTTATAACGCATTCTATACATAATTTTTTTTTTCGAAAATACCATAACTTATCTTTTTTAGCGCTTTTTATCAACTCATATACAAGTCTTACAAAAAATTCAACACTGCAGCGCTCTTCTTGTAATTTTGTTGATTTTTTTGACAGGTGAAATTAGAACCCAATCTTGTTTGTCCGCACGCTCTTCCCCATTATTAGGAAATGACAACGAAACTTCAATTCTGTCCACATCAGTCCTGGCCACTGATTCCAACGGCAACATCCGAAAGCACCAACAAAGTTTCATCGCCCAAGTTTTAACTCCATTCACGGCGCAGCACGATATCTGCGACGGAACACCTGAACCAATCGCCAATTTGGCTATCGATTTCTTCTGGACTGGTTTTACCGTGTCTGTTACGACGTATACAACCACTGGTGAAGTCTGTGTATGTCTGTGAATGTATACAACCACTGGTGGGTCTGTGTATGTCTGTGCGTGTGTTTGTGTGAGTGTGTGTGTGTTTGTGTGTGTCTGTTTGTGTGTGTGTGTGTTTCTTTGTGTGTGTTTCTTTGTGTGTGTGCTTGTGTGTGTATGTTTGACTGTGTGTTTGTGCATGTGTGTGTTTGTGTGTGTGTACTTTTGTTAGAGTGCATCTGGTGTTAGAGTTAATTATTTTGTTCGAGGCCAAGTTGTCAGCGGACATAAACTTTTAATTTTGCAAGAAAAGCAACAAATAATTGAAAGAGTGTAGTTTTTCTTATAAGTGCAGTGAATGTGCGGAATGTTTTTTTTATGTAATGTGCTGTTTATTCATCTACATGTTTTTAAAATATCTTATTTTATAACGCATTCTATATATAAATTTCAATTTCGAAAATACCATAACTTATCATTTTTGGCGCTTTTTAAAAACTCATATACAAGTCTTACAAAAAATTCAACACTGCAGCGCTCTTCTTGCAATTTTGTTGATTTCTTTGATAGGTGAAATTAGAACCCAATCTTGTTTGTCCGCACGCTCTTCACCATTATTAGGAAATACAACGAAACTTCAATTCTGTCCACATCAGTCCTGGCCACTGATTCCAACGGCAACATCCGAAAGAACCAACAAAGTTGCATCGCTCAAGGTTTAACTCCATTCATGGCGCAGCACGATTTCTTTGACGGAACACCTGAAACAATCGCCAATTTGGCTATCGATTTCTTCTGGACTGGTTTTACCGTGTCTGTTACCACGTATACAACCACTGGTGAAGTCTGTGTATGTCTGTGTATCTGGGTCTGTGTATGTCTGTGTATGTATACAACCACTGGTGGGTCTCTGTATGTCTGTGCGTGTGTTTGTGTGAGTGTGTGTGTGTTTGTGTGTGTCTGTTTGTGTGAGTGTGTTTCTTTGTGTGTGTGCTTGTGTGTGTTTGTTTGACTGTGTGTTTGTGCATGTGTGTGTTTGTGTGTGTGTATTTTTGTTAGAGTGCATCTGGTGTTAGAGTTAATTATTTTGTTCGAGGCCAAGTTGTCAGCGGACATAGACTTTTAGTTTTGCAAGAAAAGCAACTAATAATTGAAAATGTGGAATTTTTCTAATAAATGCAGTGAATGTGCGGAATGTATTTTTTTTATGTAATGTGCTGTTTATTCATCTACATGTTTTTAAAATATCTTATTTTATAACGCATTCTATACATAACTTTCAATTTCGAAAATACCATAACTTATCATTTTTATCGCTTTTTATAAACTCATATACAAGTCTTACAAAAAATTCAACACTGCAGCGCTCTTCTTGCAATTTTGTTGATTTCTTTGACAGGTGAAATTAGAACCCGATCTTGTTTGTCCGCACCCTCTTCAGCATGCTTTGGAAATTACAACGAAACTTCAATTATGTCCACATCAGTCCTGGCCACTGATTTCAACGGTAACATCCGATAGAACCAACAAATTTGCATCGCCCAAGGTTTAACTCCATTCACGGCGCTGCACGATTTCTGCGACGGAACACCTGAACCAATCGCCAATTTGGCTATCGATTTCTTCTGGACTGGTTTTACCTTCTCTGTTACCACGTATGCAACCACTGGTGAAGTCTGTGTATGTCTGTGTATGTGGGTCTGTGTATGTCTGTGTATGTATACAACCACTGGTGGGTCTGTGTATGTCTGTGCGTGTGTTTGTGTGTGTGTTTGTGTGTGTCTGTTTGTGTGTATGTGTGTCTCTGTGTGTGTGCTTGTGTGTGTATGTTTGTCTGTGTGTTTGTGCATGTGTGTGTTTGTGTGTATGTACTTCTGTTTGAACGCATCTGGTGTTAGCGTTAATTATTTTGTTCGAGGCCGACGTGTCAAAGGACATAAACTATTAATTTTGCAAGAAAAGCAACAAATAATTGAAAGAGTGGATTTTTTCTAATAAAAGCAGTGAATGTGCCGAATGTTTAGTTTTATGTAATGTGCTGTGTATTCATGTACATGTTTTTAAAATATCTTTTTTATAACGCATTCTATACATAAATGTCTATTTCGAAAAAACAGTAACTTATCATTTTTAGCGCTTTTTATAAACTCTTATACAAGTCTTACAAAAAATTCAACACTGCAGCGCTCTTCTTGCAATTTGGTTGATTTCTTTGACAGGTGAAATTAGAACCCGATCTTGTTGGTCCGCGCCCTCTTCACCATGCTTAGGAAATGACAGCGAAACTTCAATTCTGTCCCCATCAGTCCTGACCACTGATTCCAACGTCAACATCCGAAAGAACCAACAAAGTTGCATCGCCAAGGTTTACGTCCATTCACGGCGCATCACGATTTCTGCGACGGAACACCTGAACCAATCGCCAATTTGGCTATCGATTTCTTCTAGACTGGTTTTACCGTGTCTGCTACCACGTATGCAACCACTGGTGAAGTCTGTGTATGTCTGTGTATGTGGGTCTGTGTATGTCTGTGTCTGTATACAACCACTGGTGGGTCTGTGTATGTCTGTGCGTGTGTTTGTGTGTGTGTGTGTTTGTGTGCGTCTGTTTGTGTGTGTGTCTCTCTGTGTGTGCTTGTGTGTGTATGTTTGTCTGTGCGTTTGTGCATGTGTGTGTTTGTTTGTGTGTACTTGTGTTTGAATGCATCTGGTGTTAGAGTTAATTATTTTGTTCGAGGCCGAGGTGTCAGTGGACATAAACTATTAATTTTGCAAGAAAAGCGACAAATAATTGAAAGAGTGGATTTTTTCTAATAAATGCAGTGAATGTGCCGAATGTTTAGTTTTATGTAATGTGCTGTGTATTCATGTACATGTTTTTAAAATATCTTTTTTATAACGCATTCTTTACATAAATTTCTATTTCGAAAATACCATAACTGATCATTTTTAGCGCTTTTTATAAACTCATATACAAGTCTTACAAAAAATTCAACACTGCAGCGCTCTTCTTGCAATTTTGTTGATTTCTTTGACAGGTGAAATTAGAACCCGATCTTGTTTGTCCGCACCCTCTTCACCATGCTTAGGAAATTTCCACGAAACTTCAATTCTGTCCACATCAGTTCTGGCCACTGATTTCAACGGCAACATCCGAAAGAACCAACAAAGTTGAATCGCGCAAGGTTTAACTCCATTCACGGCGCTGCACGGTTTCTGCGACGGAACACCTGAACCAATCGCCAATTTGGCTATCGATTTCTTCTGGACTGGTTTTACCGTGTCTGTTACCACGTATACAACCACTGGTGAAGTCTGTGTATGTGGGTCTGTGTATGTCTATGTATGTATACAACCACTGATGGGTCTGTGTATGTCTGTGCGTGTGTTTGTGTGTCTGTTTGTGTGTGTGTCTTTGTGTGTGCGCTTGTGTGTGTATGTTTGACTGTGTGTTTGTGCATGTGTGTGTTTGTGTGTGTGTACTTGTGTTTGAATGCATCTGGTGTTAGAGTTAATTATTTTGTTCGAGGCCGAAGTGTCAGCGGACATGAACTTTTAATTTTGCAAGAAAAACAACAAATAATTGACAGAGTGGAATTTTTCTAATAAATGCAGTGAATGTGCGGAATGTTTATTTTTATGTAATGTGCTGTTTATTCATGTACATGTTTTTAAAATATCTTATTTTATAACGCATTCTATACATAAATTTCTTTTTCGAAAATACCATAACTTATCTTTTTTAGCGCTTTTTATCAACTCATATACAAGTCTTACAAAAAATTCAACACTGCAGCGCTCTTCTTGCAATTTTGTTGATTTCTTTGACAGGTGAAATTAGAACCCGATCTTGTTTGTCCGCACCCTCTTCACCATGCTTAGGAAATGACAACGAAACTTCAATTCTGTCCACATCAGTCCTGGCCACTGATTTCAACGGTAACATCCGAAAGAACCAACAAAGTTGCATCGCCCAAGGTTTAACTCCATTCACGGCCCTGCACGAGTTCTGCGACGGAACACCTGAACAAATCGCCAATTTGGCTATCGATTTCTTCTGGACCGGTTTCACCGTGTCTGTTTCAACGTATACAACCACTGGTGAAGTTCTCCTAAATATCGACCAAAACACCGCAAGTGTTTTCGGCAATACATACGTGTATGTTGAGAACTTGAACATGCTCTCACCATATTTTCTGTCAGAGATGTCAGCTTCTGTACAGTGTGTTTACATTGGGAGAAATGGAACACTGTATGTTAATCAGTGTACAAGTACTCTACAAACTCGCGCTCTTTGTGATGTTTGCTGCAATAATGGCACTGAAACGATGCCTCAGCATGTAACATAAATGGCCCAGAGAAATGATACATGGTAGATCTAGAGATTTGAGGTTGTAATTTACATGACAAATTGGGTTGCATTAGCTAACTATCAGTAAGGCAAGTTATCATGATTAATATCAAAATATCTTTAGGATACTCTTAAAATGCCAAATTTCAAGCGCGCGAAGATCTCGCAATATTGTTTGATATCTTGAGATTTTCTTGGCAAGCATTTCACAACAATCTTCAAACAATTTCAATGAGTCATTTCATTGGAAAATATTTTTGTATTGGTTCTTTATTTGGATGTCAAGGAAAAACAACATACTACCCCGTGCAGTTTTATGAATAAAGATACATTTCTTCACTAGTTTTCTTGTTTTAAAAATCAGCGTTTCAAAAAGTGTTCATTTAATTAAATGCTCTCGAACGTAGTTTGAAGCAATTAATGTCAACGTATCTTTTTATGCAAAATTTTCGCTTGACTGTTTTCCTCTGGAAAACTATCAATTTGATTTCTCGAATGACTTTCTTGCGCATGATTTTTTAAATTTTATTTTACTAATTTGAGTTGCGCACGTTGAGAATTTAAGATTGTTGGTAAAATAAAACCGATTGTGAGAGCTGACCGTAGATAGCCCTGTAGCATACTGATTAATGTCCACAACTCTCATCCAGGGGGTCGCGAGTTCAAATTCTTTGTTAGGCGGAAGTTTCTGCATCATAATGATTTCTCCAGACTCTCTTAATTGTTTATCTAACCAGTCTTTGAAAAGCAATTCAACTGTTGTTAGTCGGTCTATGTTCTACAATTCAAACTGAAATTGAATGGCGATTGGTTTCCTCAATTTTGGGAAGTGTAAATGATATTGAAAAAGATCTTCGCCTGGTTTTTCTGGGCCAGGAATATTTTAAGTGGTGATAGTGTATTACATAACTATTGGCCTTGAAAATGCTTCGAGAAAACTGAAGAGTTCTATTTCGTTCTGTTGTCTAATTTTCCAAATATTTTCTGCATCAAACTTGATTAAAACAGTAATGACATGTCTGCTTATATGTTTTTTTGTTTAGTTCCGAAAACTATAATTTCATCAGATTAATTCTCAAGATGAGGTGCAGTATTTGGTTTTCAGTTTTCTGAGAATCTTTATTTAAAATGTAAGAATGCTTTTTACAAAATACGTTTGAAAACAATATACAGTTTTTTTGTAGAGTTCATCACTGACTTCCTTGTTTTGCAATGACTTCCTCAATTAAAATAGGAGGAATTTGTGTGACAAACTTTTGTCTAAATTGATACAGTTTGTAGCGACCCAACTTTATGGTAGTTATGCTCCATCAGCTTTAGCAAAACAATCAAAATACTCATCTCTATCTGATGTTTTTGGCTGGAGCAACTGTCTTTCATGCTTCGAAAACACTAAAATGGCCCGCTCAGCAGTGGTCAGAACAAAAATAGAATTTCAAACCATGAAAACATCATGTTTGTTTTTTTCGTCGGCATATAAGCTTCTTCCTTTGAATTTCTGTTAATTATTGACAATAAAACGGCTTATAAATTCTCCTTTTGTTTATATTATGTAGTCAGTTAATTGATATTAAACAGATATGTTATACAGCTTAATCAGGAAAAACAAAAACTGCCGAAAAATTTGCCGAAAAATTTGCCAAAAATTTAATTTTTCTATAACAGTAGACAGAAATGCAACCGTTTTTCTCACTAATTTGAGTTGCGGACATTGAGAATTTAAGTTTTTCTGGTAAAATAAAACCGATTGTGAGAGCTGACCGTAGATAGCCCTGTAGCATGCTGATTAATGTCCACAACTCTCATCCAGGGGGTCGCGAGTTCAAACTCCTTGTAAGGCGGAAGATTCTGCACCATAAAGCTTTCTCCAGCCCTTCTTAATTTTTTATCTAACCAGTCGTTGGAAAGCAGTTTGTCTGATGTTAGTCCGTCTATGTTCTGCCATTCAATTGATTTTGAGTGGCGATTGGTTCCTCAATTTCGGGAGGTGTAAATGGTAATGAATTAGTCCTCCACTTAGTTTTTCTGAGCAAGGAATATTTTAACTGGTGTTAGTGAAATACAAAAAAAACCATTAGCTGCAACCATTCTCTCTACTGTTCTGCAATTGAAACTGAAATTGAATGACGATTGTTTCCTCAATTTCGGGAAGTGTAAATGACAATAAAATAGATCTTAACTTGGTTTTTCTGGGCAAGGAAAACTTTTAGTGGTGTTAGTATATAACATAACCATTAGCCTTGAAAATGCTTTGAGAAAACTGGAGAGTTCTACTTCGTTCAGTTGTCTATTTTTCCAAATTTTTTCTGCATCAAACTTGATTAAAACAAAAAGTACATGTCTGGTTATACGTGTTTCATTTTCTTTAGTTCCGAAATCTATAATTTCATCAGATAAATTCTCAAGATAAGGTGCAATATTTGGTTTCCAAATTTCTGAGAATCTTCATTTAAATTGTAAGAATGCTTTACAAAGTACGTTTGCAAAGAGTATTCGGTTTTTTGGTAGAATTCCTCATTGACTTTTTTTGTTTGGCAATGACTCCCTCAATTAAAAAAAAGAGGAGTTGTGTGACTATTTTTTGTCTAAATCGATGCAGGTCGTTGCGACCAAATTCCATGGCAGGTATGCTCTATCAGCCTTAGCAGAACTATCAAAATATTTATCTCCATCGGATGTTTTTTGGCTTGAACAACTGTCTTCCATGCTGCAAAAATGGCCAACTCAGCAGCGATAAGTACCGGAAAAAGAATCACAAACCATGAAAATATCATGTATGATTTCTTTCGTTGGCATATAAGCTTCATCATTTGAATTTCTGTTAAATATTTATAATAAAACGTCTTTTATATTCTCCTTTTGTTTAAGTAATGTAGTCAGTTAATTGACGTTAAACAGATATTTCATACAGCTTAATCAGGAAAAACAAACATTGCTGAAAATTTTGCCAAAAGTTTATTTTTATTATTGCAGTAGACAGACATGCAACCATTTTTGTCTCACTAATTTGAGTTGCGCACATTGAGAATTTAAATTTTTCTGGTAAAGTAAAACCGAATGTGAGTGCTGATCGTAGATAGACCACGCAGCGTACTGGTTATTGTCCACAACTCCCATCCAGCGGTCACGGGTTCAAACTAGTTGTTAGGCGGAAATTTCTGCACCGTAAAGGTTTCTCCAGCTCTTCCTAATTGCTTGTCTAAACAGTCGTTGGAATGCAAGTCGTCTGATGTTAGTGTGTCTATGTTCTGCAATTCAAACTGAAATTGAATGGCGATTGGTTTCCTCAATTTCAGGAAGTGTAAATAATAATGAAATAGATCTTCGCTTGGTTTTTCTGGGCAAGGAATATTTTAAGTGGTGTTAGTTTTTAACATAACTATTGGCCTTGAAATTGGTTTGAGAAAACTGGGGAGTTAATTTTCGTTCAGTTGTCTCATTTTCCAAATATTTTCTGCATCAAACTTGATTAAAACAGTATTGTCATGTCTGCTTAAATAGGTTTTATTTTAATTAAATCCGAAAACTATAATTTCATCAGATTAATTCTCAAGATGTGCAGTATTTGGTTTTTTTTTTATTTTTTGAGAGTCTCTAAATAACATGTAAGGATGCTCTTTACAAATTACGTTTGCAACCAACATTCAGTTTTTTGGTAGAATTCCTCAATGATTTCCTTCTTTTGCAATGACTTCCTCAATTAAGAAACGAGGAATTCGTGTGACGAACTTTTATCTAAATCGATATAGTTCGTTGCGACAAAAGTTTGGTAGTTATGCTCTATCAGCCATAGCTAAACTATCGAAATGTTCATCTCTATCGGATGTTTTCTGGCTTGAACAACTGTCTTACATGCGGCAAAAGCACTAAAATGGTCAGCTCAGCAACGGTCAGTACCAACCAATTAATTACAAACCATGAAAACATTGTGTATGTTTTTTTTGTCGGCACATAAGCTTCTTCATTTGAATTTCTGTTGAATATTTATAATAAAACGTCTTACATATGCTCCTTTTTTTACATAATGTAGTCAGTTAATTGACGTTAGACAGATTTTTCATACAACTTAATCAGGAAAAACAAACATTGCTGAAAAATTTGCCAAAATTTTATTTTTTGTATAACAGTAGACAGAAATGCAACCATTTTTTTCTCACTAATCTGAGTTGCGCAAAGTGACAAAATAATTTTGTTGGTTAAAAAAAAACGATTGTGAGAGCTGACCGTAGATAGACCGTGCAGCGTACTGGTTAATGTCCACAACTCTCATCCAGCGGTCGCGGATTCAAATTAGTTGTTAGGTGGAAGTTTCTGCACCATAAAGGTTTCTCCAGCTCTTCATAATTGTTTATCTAACCAGTCGTTGGACAGCAAGTCGTCTGATGTTAGTCGGTCTATGTTCTGAAATTCAAACTGAAATTGAATGGCGATTGGTTTCTTCAATTTTGGGAAATGTAAATGACAATGAAATAGATCTTCGCTTGGTTTTTCTGGGCAAGGAATATTTTAAGTGGTGTTAGTATATAACATAACCATTAGCCTTGAAAATGCTTTGAGAAAACTGGAGAGTTCTACTTCGTTCAGTTGTCTATTTTTCGTAATTTTTTCTGCATCACACTTGATTAAAACAAAAAGTACATGTCTGGTTATATAAGTTTTATTTTCTTTAGTTCCGAAATCTATAATTTCATCAGATAAATTCTCAAGATAAGGTGCAATATTTGGTTTTCAAATTTCTGGGAATCTTCATTTAAATTGTAAGAATGCTTTACAAAGTACGTTTCCAAACAGTATTCGGTTTTTTGGTAGAGTTCCTCATTGACTTTTTTGTTTGGCAATGACTTCCTCAATTAAAAAAAGAGGAGTTGTGTGACTATTTTTTGTCAAAATCGATGCAGGTTGTTGCGACCAAATTCCATGGCAGGAATGCTCTATCAGCCTTAGCAGAACTATCAAAATATTCATCTCTATCGGAGGTTTTTTGGCTTGAACAACTGTCTTCCATGCTGCGAAAATGGCCAGCTCAGCAGCGATAAGTACCGGAAAAAGAATCACAAACCATGAAAATATCATGTATGATTTTTTTTGTTGGCATATAAGCTTCATCATTTGAATTTCTGTTAAATATTTATAATAAAACGTCTTGTATATGCTCCTTTTGTTTATTTAATGTAGTCAGTTAATTGACATTAGACAGATATTTCAAACAGCTTAATCAGGAAAAACAAACATTGCTGAAAAGTTTGCCAAAAGTTTATTTTTATTATAACAGTAGACAGAAAAGCAACCATTTTTTTTCTCACTAATTCGAGTTGCGCACATTGAGAATTTAAGTTTTTCTGGTAAAGTAAAACCGAATGTGAGTGCTGATCGTAGATAGACCATGCAGCGTACTGGTTAATGTCCACAGCTCTCATCCAGCAGTCGCGGATTCAAATTAGTTGTTAGGCGGAAGTTTCTACACCATAAAGGTTTCTCCAGGTCTTCATAATTGTTTATCTAACCAGTCGTTGGAAAGCAAGTCGTCTGATGTTAGTCGGTCTATGTTCTGCAATTCAAACTGAAATTGAATGGCAGTTGATTTCCTCAATTTCGGGAAGTGTAAATGACAATGAAATAGATCTTAACTTGGTTTTTCTGGGCAAGGAATATTTTACGTGCTGTTAGTATATAACATAACCATTAGCCTTGAAAATGTTTTGAGAAAACTGGAGAGTTCTACTTCGTTCAGTTGTCTATTTTTCCAATTTTTTTTCTGCATCAAACTTGATTAAAACAAAAAGTACATGTCTAGTTATATGAGTTTTTTTCTTTAGTTCCAAAATCTATAATTTCGTCAGATAAATTCTCAAGAAAAGGTGCAATATTCGGTTTCCAAATTTCTGAGAATCTTCATTTAAATTGTAAGAATGCTTTACAAAGTACGTTCGCAAACAGTATTTGGTTTTTTTGGTAGAGTTCCTCATTTACTTTTTGTTTGGCAATGACTTCCTCGATTGCAAAAAGAGGAGTTGTGTGACTATTTTTTGTCTAAATCGATACAAGTCGTTGCGACCGAATTCCATTGCAGGTTTGCTCTATCATCCTTAGCAGAACTATTAAAATATTCAGCTCTATTGGATGTTTTTTGGCTTGAACAACTGTCTTCCATGCTGCAAAAATGGCCTGCTCAGCAGCGATAATTACCAGAAAGTGAATTACAAACCATGAAAATTTCCTGTATGATTTTTTTTCGTTGACATATAAGCTTCATTATTTGAATTTCTGTTAAATATTTATAATAAAACGTCTTATATATGCTCCTTTTGTTTATATAATGTAGTCAGTTAATTGATGGTAGACAGATATTTTATACAGCTTAATCAGGAAAAACAAACATTGCTGAAAAGTTTGCCAAAATTTTATTTTTAGTATAGCAGTAGACAGAAATGCAACCATTTTTTTCTCACTAATTTGAGTTGCGGACATTGAGAATTTAAGTTTTTCTGGTAAAATAAAACCGATTGTGAGAGCTGACCGTAGATAGCCCTGTAACATACTGATTAATGTCCACAACTCTCATCCAGGGGGTCGCGAGTTCAAATTCTTTGTTAGGCGGAAGTTTCTGCATCATAATGATTTCTCCAGGCTCTCTTAATTGTTTATCTAACCAGTCTTTGAAAAGCAATTCAACTGTTGTTAGTCGGTCTATGTTCTACAATTCAAACTGAAATTGAATGGCGATTGGTTTCCTCAATTTCGGGAAGTGTAAATGATAATGAAATAGATCTTCGCTTGGTTTTTCCGGGCAAGGAATATTTTAAGTGGTGTTAGTATATAACATAACTATTGGCCTTGAAATTGGTTTGAGAAAACTGGGGAGTTCTACTTCGTTCAGTTGTCTACTTTTCCAAATTTTTTCTGCATCACACTTGATTAAAACAAAAAGTACATGTCTGGTTCTATGTGTTTTATTTTCTTTAGTTCCGAAATCTATAATTTCACCAGATAAACTCTCAAGATAAGGTGCAATATTTGGTTTTCACATTTCTGAGAATCCTCATTTAAATTGTAAGAATGCTTTACAAAGTACGTTTGCAAACAGTATTTGGTTTTTTGGTAGAGTTCCTCGTTGAATTTTTTGTTTGGCAATTAAAAAAAGAGGGGTTGTTTGACTATTTTTTGTCTAAATCGATACAGGTCGTTGCGACCAAATTCCATGGCAGGTATGCTCTATCAGCCTTAGCAGAACTATCAAAATATTCATCTCTATCGGATGTTTTTTGGCTTGAACAACTGTCTTCCATGCTGCAAAAATGGCCAGCTCAGCAGCGATAAGTACCGGAAAAAGAATCACAAACCATGAAAATATCATGTACGATTTCTTTCGTTGGCATAAAAGCTTCATCTTTTGAAATTCTGTTAAATATTTATAATAAAACGTCTTATATATGCTCCTTTTGTTTATATAATGTAGTCAGTTAATTCATTTTAGACAGATATTTTATACAGCTTAATCAGGAAAAACAAACATTGCTGAAAAGTTTGCAAAAATTTTATTTTTAGTATAGCAGTAGACAGAAATGCAACCATTTTTTTCTCACTAATTTGAGTTGCGCACATTGAGAATAAAGTTTTTCTGGTAAAGTAAAACCGAATGTGAGTGCTGATCGTAAATAGACCATGCATCGTACTGGTTAATGTCCACAACTCTCATCCAGACGGTCGCGGATTCAAATTCTTTGTTAGGCAGAAGTTTCTGCATCTTAATGATTTCTTCAGACTTTCTTAATTGTTTACCTAACCAGTCGTTGGAAAGCAATTCAACTGTTGTTAGTCGGTCTATGTACTGCAATTCAAACTGAAATTGAATGCCGATTGGTTTCCTCAATTTCGGGAAGTGTAAATGATATTGAAAAAGATCTTCGCTTGGTTTTTCTGGGCAAGGAATATTTTAAGTGGTGTTAGTATATAACATAACTATTGGCCTTGAAATTGGTTTGAGAAAACTGGGGAGTTCTATTTCGTTCAGTTGTCTATTTTTCCAAATTTTTTCTGCATCAAACTTGATTAAAACAGTAGTGTCATGTCTGCTTATACGGGCTTTATTTTAATTAAATCCGAAAACTATAATTTCATCAGATTAATTCTCAAAATTTGCAGTATTTGAGTTTTAATTTACTGAGAGTCTCTAAATAAAATGTAAGGATGCTCTTTACAAAGTACGTTTGCAAACAACATTTAACTTTTTGGTAGATTTCCTCAATGAATTCTTTCTTTTGCAATGACTTCCTCAATTAAAAAACGAGGAGTTCGTGTGACGAACTTTTATCTAAATCAATACAGTTCGTTGCGACAAAAGTCTGTGGTAGGTATGCTCTATCAGCCATAGCTAAACTATCGAACTGTTCATCTCTATCAGATGTTTTCCGGCTTGAACAACTGTCTTACATGCTGCAAAAACACTAAAATTTCTAGCTCAGCAGCGCTTAGTACTAATCAATTAATTCCAAACCATGAAAACATTGTGTATGTTTTTTTTGCCGGCATATAAGCTTCTTCATTTGAATTTCTGTTAAATATTTGTAATAAAACGTCCTAAAATTTCACCTTTTGTTTATATAATGTAGTCAGTTAATTGATATTAAACACATGTGTTACACAGCTTAATCAGGAAAAACAAATATCTCTGAAAAGTTTGCCAAATTTTTATTTATTGTATAACAGTAGACAGAAACGCAACCATTTTTCTCACTAATTTCAGTTGCGCACAGTGAGAAACTAAATTTGTTGGTGAAAAAAACCGATTGTGAGAGCTGAAAGGAGATAGACCGTGCAGCGTACTGGTTAATGTCCACAACTCTCATCCAGCGGTCGCGGATTCAAATTGGTTGTTAGGCGGGATTTTCTGCACCATAAAAGTTTCTCCAGCTCTTCTAAATTGCTTATCTAACCAGTCGTTGGAAAGCAAGTCGTCTGATGTTAGTCGGTCTATGTTCTGCAATTCAAACTGAAATTGAATGGCGATTGGTTTCCTCAATTTCGGGAAGTGTAAATGATAATGAATTAGATCTTCACTTGGTTTTTCTGGGCAAGGAATATTTTTAGTGGTGTTAGTATATAACGTAACCATTAGCCTTGAAAATACTTTGAGAAAACTGGAGAGTTCTACTTTGTTCAGTTGTCTATTTTTCCAAATTTTTTCTGCATCAAACTTGATTAGAACAAGCAAAAAGTACATGTCTGGTTATATGTGTTTTATTTTCTTTAGTTCCAAAATCTATAATTTCATCAGATAAATTCTCCAGATAAGGTGCAAAATTTGGTTTTCAAATTTCTGAGAATCTTCATTTAAATTGTAAGAATGCTTTAAAAAGTACGTTTGCAAACAATATTCGGTTTTTTGGTAGAGTTCCTCATTGACTTTTTTAGTTAGTAATGACTTGCTCAATTAAAAAAAAGGAGTTGTGTGACTATTTTTTTGTCTAAATCGATACAAGTCGTTGCGACCAAATTCCATGGCAGGTATGCTCTATCAGCCTTAGCTGAAATATCAAAATATAAATCTCTATCGGATGTTTTTTGGCTTGAACAACTGTCTTCCATGCTGCAAAAATGGCCTGCTCAGCAACGATAAGTACCAGAAAAAGAATTACAAACCATGAAAATATCATGTATGATTTTTTTTGTTGGCATATAAGCTTCATCATTTGAATTTCTGTTAAATATTTATGATAAAACGTCTTATATGTGCTCCTTTTGTTTATATAATGTAGTCAGTTAATTGATGTTAGACAGAGGTTTTATACAGCTTAATCAGGAAAAACAAACATTGCTGAAAAGTTTGCCAAAATTTTATTTTTATTATAGCAGTAGACAGAAATGCAACCATTTTTTTCTCACTAATTTGAGTTGCGGACATTGAGAATTTAAGTTTTTCTGGTAAAATAAAACCGATTGCGAGAGCTGACCGTAGATAGCCCTGTAACATACTGCTTAATGTCCACAACTCTCATCCAGGTGGTCGGGCATTCAAATTCTTTGTTAGACGGAAGTTTCTGCATCATAATGATTTCTCCAGACTTTCTTAATTGTTTATCTAACCAGTCGTTGGAAAGCAATTCAACTGTTGTTAGTCGGTCTATGTACTGCAATTCAAACTGAAATTGAATGCCGATTGGTTTCCTCAATTTCGGGAAGTGTAAATGATATTGAAAAAGATCTTCGCTTGGTTTTTCTGGGCAAGGAATATTTTAGGCGGTGTTGGTATATAACATAACTATTGGCCTTGAATTTGGTTTGAGAAAACTGAGTTCTATTTTGTTCAGTTGTCTAATTTTCCAAATATTTTCTGCATCAAAATTGATTAACACAGTAATGTCATGTTTGCTTATATGGGTTTTATTTTAATTAAAACCGAAAACTATAATTTCATCAGATTAATTCTCAAGATGTGCAGTATTTGGTTTTTAATTTTATGAGAGTCTCTAAATAAAATGTAAGGATGCTCTTTACAAAGTAGGTTTGCAAACAACATTCAGTTTTTTGGTAGATTTCCTCGATTACTTCTTCCTTTTGCATTGAATTCCTCAATTCAAAAATGAGGAGTTCGTGTGAAGAACTTTTATCCAAATCGATACAGTTCGTTGCGACAAAAGTCTGTGGTAGGTATGCTCTATCAGCCATAGCTAAACTATCGAAATGTTCATCTCTATCGGATGTTTTCTGGCTTGATCAACTGTCTTACATGCTGCAAAAGCACTAAAATGGTCAGCTCAGCAACGGTCAGTACCAACCAATTAATTACAAACCATGAAAACATTGTGTATGTTTTTTTTGTCGGCATACAAGCTTCTTCATTTGAATTACTGTTAAATATTTATAATAAAACGTCTCAAATTTTCATCTTTCGTTTAAATAATGTAGTCAGTTAATTGATATTAAACACATGTGTTACACAGCTTAATCGGGAAGAACAAACATCGCTGAAAAGTTTGCCAAAATTTTATTTTTGAATAACAGTAGACGGAAACGCAACCATTTTTCTCACTAGTTTGAGTTGCGCACAGTGAGAAATTAAACGTGTTGGTAAAAAAAACGGTTGCGAGAGCTGACCGTAGATAGACCGTGAAGCGTACTGCTTAATGTCCACAACTCTCATCCAGCAATCGCGGCTTCAAATTAGTTGTTAGAAGGAAGTTTCTGCACCATATTGTTTTCTCCAGCCCTTCTTAATTGTTCTTCTGTTGTTAGTCGGTCTATGTTCTGCAATTCAAACTGATATTGAATGGCGATTGGTTCCTCAATTGCGGAAAGTGTTAATGATAATGGAATAGTTTTCTGCTTGCTTTTCCCGAGGAAGGAATATTTCTACTGGTGTTGGTAAAACACAAAACTATTAGCCTTGAGAATGCTTTGAGAAAACTGGAGAGTTCTACTTTGTTTAGTTGTCTAATTTTCCAAAAATTTTCTGCATCAAACTTGATTAAAACAGTAATGACATGTCTGCATATTTGGGTTTTGTTTTAATTAAATCCGAAAACTATAATTTCATCAGATTATTTCTCAAGATGCGCAGTATTTGAATTTTAATTTTCTGAGAGTCTCTAAATAAAATGTAAGGATGCTCTCTACAAAGTACGTCTGCAAACAACATTTAGTTCAAATTGGTTGTTAGGCGGAATTTTCTACACCATAAAGGTTTCTCCAGCTCTTCTTAATTGTTTATCTAACCAGTCGTTGGAAAGCAAGTCGTCTGATGTTAGTCGGTCTATGTTCTACAATTCAAATCGAAATTGAATGGCGATTGGTTTCCTCAATTTCGGGAAGTGTAAATGATAATGAAATAGATCTTCACTTGGTTTCTCTGGGCAAGGAAAATTTTTAGTGGTGTTAGTATATAACGTAACCAGTAGCCTTGAAAATGCTTTGAGAAAACTGGAGATTTCTACTTTGTCCAGTTGTCTATTTTTCCAAATTTCTTCTGCATCAAACTTAATTAAAACAAAAAGTACATGTCTGGTTATATGTGTTTTATTTTCTTTAGTTCCGAAAGCTATAATTTGATCAGATTAATTCTCAAGATAAAGTGCAGTATTTGGTTTTCAATTTTTTGGGAAATTTTATTTAAAGTGTCGGAATGCTTTTTAAAAAATACATTTGCAAGCAATATTCAGTTTGTTGGTAGAATTCCTCAATGATTTCCCTCTTTTTCAATGACTTCATCAATAAAAAAAGAGGAGTTCTTGTGGCGAATTTTGTCTAAGTCGATACAGTTCGTTGCGACAAAAGTCTGTGGTAGGTATGCTCTATCAGCCATAGCTAAATTATCGAAATGTTCATCTCTATCGGATGTTTTCAGGCTTGAACAACTGTCTTACATGCTGCAAAAACACTAAAATGGCCAGCTCAACAGCGCTTAGTACCGAACAATTAATTACAAACCATGAAAACATTGTGTATGATTTCTTTTGTCGGCATACAAGCTTCTTCATTTGAGTTTCTGTTAAATATTTATAATAAAACGTCTTATATATGCTCCTTTTGTTTATATGATGTAGTCAGTTAATTGATGGTAGACAGATATTTTATACAGCTTAATCAGGAAAAACAAACATCTCTGAAAAGTTTGCCAAATTTTTATTTTTGTATGACAGTAGACTGAAACGCAACCATTTTTCTCACTTATTTGAGTTGCGCACAGTGAGAAATTAAACGTGTTGGTAAAAAAAACCGATTGCGAGAGCTGACCGTAGATAGACCGTGCAGCGTACTGGTTAATGTCCACAACTCTCATCCAGCGGTCGCGGATTCAAATTGGTTGTTGGGCGGAATTTTCTGCACCATAAAGGTTTCTCCAGCTCTTCTTAATTGTTTATCTAACCAGTCGTTGGAAAGCAAGTCGTCTGATGTTAGTCGGTCTATGTTCTGCGATTCAAACTGAAATTGAATGGCGATTGGTTTCTTCAATTTCGGGAAGTGTAAATGATAATGAAATAGATCTTCACTTGGTTTTTCTGGGCAAGGAATATTTTTAGTGGTGTTAGTATATAACGTAACCATTAGCCTTGAAAATGCTTTGAGAAAACTGGAGAGTTCTACTTTGTTCAGTTGTCTAATTTTCCAAATTTTTTCTGCATCAAACTTGATTAAAACAAAAAGTACATGTCTGGTTATATGTGTTTTATTTTCTTTAGTTCCGAAATCTATAATTTCATCAGACAAATTCTCAAGATAAGGTGCAATATTTGGTTTTCAAATTTCTGAGAATCTTCATTTAAATTGTAAGAATGCTTTACAAAGTACGTTTGCAAACAGTATCCGGTTTTTTGGTAGAGTTCCTTATTGACCTTCTTGTTTGGCAATGACTTCCTCAATTTAAAAAATAGGAGTTGTATGACTATTTTTTGTCTAAATTGATACAGGTTGTTGCGAACAAATTCCTTGGCAGGTATGCTCTATCATCTTTAGCAGGACTATCAAAATATTCATCTCTATCGGATGTTTTTTGGCTTGAACAACTGTCTTCCATGCTGCAAAAACGGCTAGCTCAGCAGCGATAATTACCAGAAAATGAATTACAAACTATGAAAATACCATGTATGATTTTTTTTCGTTGGCATATAAGCTTCATCATTTGAATTTCTGTTAAATATGATAAAACGTCTTATATATGCTCCTTTTGTTTATATAATGTAGTCAGTTAATTGATGTTAGACAGATATTTTATACAACTTAATCAGGAAAAACAAACATTGCTGAAAAGTTTGCCAAAATGTTTAAATTTAGTACAGCAGTAGACTGAAATGCAACCATTTTTTCCTCACTAATTTGAGTTGCGCACATTGAGAATTTAAATTTTTCTGGTAAAGTAAATTCAAATGTGAGTGCTGATCGTAGATAGACCATGCAGCGTACTGTTTAATGTCCACAACTCTCATCCAGGCGGTCGGGGATTCAAATTTTTTGTTAGACGGAAGTTTCTGCATCATAATGACTTCTCCCGACTTTCTTCATTGTTTATCTAACCAGTCGTTGGAAAGCAATTCAACTGTTGTTAGTCGGTTTATGTACTGCAATTCAATCTGAAATTGAATGCCGATTGGTTTCCTCAATTTCGGGAAGTGTAAATGATAATGAAAAGATCTTCGCTTGGTTTTTCTGGGCAAGGAATTTTTTAGGTGGTGTTAGTATATAACATAACTGTTGGCCTTGAATTTGGTTTGAGACAACTGGGGAGTTCTATTTCGTTCAGCTGTCTAATTTTCCAAATTTTTTCTGCATCAAAATTGATTGACACAGTAATGTCGTGTTTGCTAATCTGGGTTTTATTTTAATTAAAACCGAAAACTATAAATTCATCAGATTAATTCTCAAGATGTGCAGTATTTGGTTTTTATTTTTATGAGAGTCTCTAAATAAAATGTAAGGATGCTCTTTACAAAGTACGTTTGCAAACAACATTCAGTTTTTTGGTAGATTTCCTCGATGACTTCCTTCTTTTGCAGTGACTTCCTCAATTCAAAAACGAGGAGTTCGTGTGACGAACTTTTATCCAAATCGATACAGTTCGTTGCGACAAAAGTCTGTGGTAGGTATGCTCTATCAGCCATAGCTAAACTATCGAAATGTTCATCTCCATCGGATGTTTTCTGGCTTGAACAACTGTTTTACATGCAGCAAAAGCACTAAAATGGCCAGATCAGCAGCGGTCAGTACCAAACAATTTATTAGAAACCATAAAAACATTGTCTATGACTTTTTTGTGGGCATACAAGCTTCTTCATTTGAATTTCTGTTAAATATTTATAATAAAACGTCTCAAATTTTCATCTTTTGTTTAAATAATGTAGTCAGTTAATTGATATTAAACACATGTGTTACACGGCTTAATCGGGAAAAGCAAACATCGCTGAAAAGTTTGCCAAAATTTTATTTTTGTATAACAGTAGACGGAAACGCAACCATTTTTCTCACTAATTTGAGTTGCGCACAGTGAGAAATTAAATGTGTTGGTAAAAAACCAATTGCGAGAGCTGACCGTAGATAGACCGTGTAGCGTACTGGTTAATGTCCACAACTCTCATCCAGTGGTCGCAGATTCAAATTAGTTGTTAGGCGGAAGTTTCTGCACCATAATGTTTTCTCCAGCCCTTCTTAATTGTTCGTCTGTTTTTAGTCGGTCTATGTTCTGCAATTCAAACTGATATTGAATGGCGATTGGTTCCTCAATTTCGGAAAGTGTTAATGATAATGGAATAGTTTTCTGCTTGCTTTTCCCGAGGAAGGAACATTTCTACTGGTGTTGGTAAAACACAAAATTGTTAGCCTTGAGAATGCTTTGAGAAAACTGGAGATTTCTACTTTGTCCAGTTGTCTATTTTTCCAAATTTTTTCTGCATCAAACTTAATTAAAACAAAAAGTACATGTCTGGTTATATGTGTTTTATTTTCTTTAGTTCCGAAAGCTATAATTTGATCAGATTAATTCTCAAGATAAAGTGCAGTATTTGGTTTTCAATTTTTTGGGAATTTTTATTTAAAGTGTCGGAATGCTTTTTAAAAAATACATTTGCAGGCAATATTCAGTTTGTTGGTAGAATTCCTCAATGATTTCCCTCTTTTTCAATGACTTCCTCAATAAAAAAAGAGGAGTTCTTGTGGCGAACTTTTGTCTAAGTCGATACAGTTCGTTGCGACAAAATTCCATGGGAGCTATACTCTATCAGCCATAGCAAAACTATTGAATTGTTCATCGGATGTTTTTTTGGCTTGAACAACTGTTTTTCATGCTGCGAAGGCTATAAAAGGGCCAGCTCAGCAGCGGTCAGTACCAAACAATGAATTATAAACCATGAAAAATTCACGTATGATTTTTTCGTCCGCAAATAAGTATCTTCATTTGAATTTCTTTTATATGTTGATAAAATATCGTCGTATACATGCTCCTTTCGTTTATATAATGTAGTCAGTTAATCGATATTAAACAGATATGTTATACAGCTTAATCAGGAAAAACAAAAATTGCTGAAAAGTTTGACAAAAGGTCATTTTTTGTATGTCAGTAGGCAGAAATGCAAACAATTTTTCTCACCTATTTGAGTTGCGCTCATTGAGAATTCAAGTTTGTTTATAAAATAAAACCGATTGTGAGAGCTGGCCGTAGATAGACCGTGCAGCGTACTGGTTAATATCTACAACTCTCATCAGGCGGTCCCGGATTCAAATTCCTTGGTGGGTTAAAGTTTCTGCACCATAGAGGTTTCTCCAAACCTTCATAATTGTTTATCTAACCGGTCGTTGGAAAGTAAGTCGTCTGATGATAGTCCCTCTGTGTTCTGCAATTCAAAGTGAGTTTGAATGGCGATTGGTTCCTCAATTTTGTAAATGATAATGAATCAATTACTCCTCAAGTGTAAATGATAATGAAATAGTTTTCCGCTTTGTTAGAATATCGATCAAACTATAGTCTTAGACGTAGTGAGAATTAGAAAGAAAGTTTAACTTACCAGATCAGAAAGACAAAAGCAAATTGACTTTGATCAGAGCATTTTTATAAATGAATCTTCAAGAAATGGTGCAGAATCATTATTCGTTTCAAATTCGTGAATCTAGATAACTAACATAAGGGTGAGCTAATTTGATGTAAAATCTTCCCAGCTTGTATTGAATGATCATGATACCAACGGAAATGTGAACGTACTCTCAGAAAAGTGTACATGCATACCATCGATGGAGCACCCTGCGACTGATTTCAGGGAAAATTGCAGAAGCAAACCATATTGGGTAACCCTTGCGACCCCCATTGTAAATCATGGTGCTAAGATTAGTTTTGTATCTTGACTTTCTCGCACTGATAATGAGTATATATACAGCTGGTCTTTGAGCCTTTTTTCATCCCCAAAATCAAAGCACCATCTTGATCTAATAATCAGAACACTCCTATAAATCTCTAAATTATACTGTAAAATATCATTCTTGTTATTCTCTCCTTTTGAGAAATTAATTTTTATATTTAGTTAAAAACGCTTTTTATTCCGCTTGCGAAAACCCATAACCCGACAGGTTATGGGCCCTGCAATTTTTTAAGTCATAAAATTGATTTCTAAAACAATACTAATTTGTTGTTGACAGTCATAACCCTTTTTTGCCTAATACCTTTTCTTTTCACAACTGTTTTGCCTGCTCTAACTACGATGGATCAACAGACAGTGAAGCTGCTGACCTACACAGGTAAGGCACATGACTTTTCAATCTGGAGCCCAAGGTTTGCGGCATCGATGCAGGCGAAGGGACTATACAAATCACTACTTGGGACAGAAGAGCAACCCAATGAGCGTGCACCACTAGCAAATTGGACGAGCAATGATGAAAATAAAAACCACAAGGTGCTGAAGGATGCATATGAGAGGGAAGTTGCAGACATCATGAAGAAACGGAACAATAGGTGGCGCCATCTGGACTTGACTCTAGATGCAACAACCCTTATGCTGATAAGACACGACTGTGTGGGAGATGACGGCATCGGAGATGTAGCAAAGGCTTGGAAGCTTTTGAAAGAGAGATATCAGAGCGCGGAGAAGCCGACAGTGGTGACTTTGGTGGCACAGCTTGCTCGACTGCAGCTCGAGGATGCTGAGGATTTGGATAGCTTCTTCATCCGAGGACAGGAGTTGCTCACAAGGCTACAAGAAGCAGGGGAAGCAGTCTCAAAGACACTCTTCAACGCCTTAGTCCTCAATGGTCTGCCAATGAAGTATGAATGTTTTGTTATACATGAAAGCTTTAACTCGGCGAACTTCACAGAGTTGAGGAAAAGGCTGGAGAGCTTACATGAGAGCACAGCACAGAGGCACAAGGGACAAAGTGGTTCAGTGGCACTGGAAGTGAAGCGTGACTTCAAGAAGTGACCCAAGAAAGGAAACTGCTTTGTGTGTGGGATCCCTGGACACTTTGCTAAGGACTGCAGGAGGAAGGAGAGAGCACCATGCAGCAAGTGTGATGAGAAAGGTCACCTAGACAGGGCATGCATGAGAGAAAGAGATGGAGGCAAACATGATTCAGTGGCAATGGGTCCAACATTGGCTTCACCAGACGAGGAATACTGGGCAGCTCTTACCCAGTGGAAGACAGCAGGCATGCTAGTGGACAGTGGTTGAACAGATCACATTGTGACTAACACCGACGCGTTCATGGACTATGTAACCATTCAATCAGTGGTCAGAAATCCCAACGGAGAGGCTTCCAGAAGGGTGGGCACAGGCTGTGTGAGAATCAGCATACCCTCAAACAAATGGGGGAATTTCAATGCGAACTCAAAAATGTTTTGTGTGTGCCTGACTATTCTTCGAAGATCTTATCAGTATCAAGATGCACGGAGTGGGGACAAAGCTTCACTTTCGAGAAAGGAAATAGCTGCATGAAACTCCAGAGGGGAACTCGGGTAAAACTAACACAAGAAAATAAATTGTTTTACTTACCCTGCAGCGTTCTAGAATTCAAGGTGAGTTCCAACACCGTGAAACTTGACAGTGCAAGGAAGTGACACAGACGATTGGGTCACTTGAATCAAGCGGATGTAGTCAGGAATGCACCAGAGACAGTGGGGGAACTCGATGATGTATGCAATGTCTGCGCATTGGTCAAGATCACAGAGACTCCACTACCAAGAGTGGTGGAGACACAATCAGAAGAGAAGCTGGAAAGTGTGTTCACAGACGTGATGGGACCTTTCAGAGTAGAGTCACTGTCAGGGTTTCGGTTCTGCATTGTGTTTGCAGACCATTACTTGAAATTTTTGTTTATGGACTTGCTTAAGGCAAAGACTGAAGCACTGGCCAGCCTGAAGAAGTTTGTTCTCAGTTTGGTGACGCCCAAGAAGCTGAGACAAGACAATGCGAAGGAGTTTCTCTCAGAGCAGTTCAAGATGTACTGTTTATATGCAGGCATTCTACAGAAGAAGACCATACCAGAGACGCCACAACAGAATGAGTTAGCTGATTGGTGCAACAGGACACTGCTGGAGATGGCAAGATGCTTGTTCATTGAGTCGGGTCTTCCCATGATGATATGGGGAGCAGCAATTCTCCACACAACGAGGAGAAGGAACTTGGTTGTGCGACGAGGAGAAGAAAAATGCCCAGCAGAGCTGATGCGGGGTATAAAACCACAGATTTCAATTAGTAAACTGTCTATTTTTGGTTGCACAGTCTTCATGAGGAAGCGGGAAAGAGATGTCAGCAAACTTGAACCCAAGGCACTGGAAGGAATGTTTGTTGGTTACACTGAAGGAGACAACGGATACCTGGTGTGCGTACCCAACACACGCAAGGTTATGGCAGCTCGAGATGTGATCATCAAGGAGTCCGAAGTGGGCTCACAGAGACGCCCGACCTACTGCATGAAAGGTCACAGCAACTGGGGATCTGGCACCCAGATGATGGTCATCAAGACAATGGCAACAAAGAGGAGCTGGGCACATCTACTGCAATAAAGGAGTGGCGTGACGCAGAGAGCGTGAACACTCAAGAGACAACACTGAGACGAGATGCCGCAGATGTTGAGGAAGCAGCACTGTATAAAGAACCTAATGTAACAAAAAAGAGTCTCAGAGACAGTGAAACGGAGGACTTCTCACAGTCAGAGACAGTTGGCTTCTTTGAAGAAGCACTGGAGCAAGCGGACAGGTCAGAACCCAGACGAGGGACACGAGCAAGGAAAGTTCCGCAATTTGTCGGAGAAGTCAGGACCCATCTTGCTATGACTGAGGGTGACTGTGTGGAACCCAAAGCAGTCTACGAAGCCAAGCATGGTGACGGTTGGGACCAGTGGCACCGGGCCTTGAAGGACGAGGTCAGGGTACTCCAAGACAACAAGACTTGGAACCTAGTGAGACCAACCACAGACAGGGACGTCATACGGGGCAAATGGTCTACAAAGTGAAAATGGGACCCAGTGGTCAAGTGGACAAATACAATGCACGCTATGTGTCGAAAGGCTTCAAACAAGTGGAAGAACTGGACTACTTTGAGACTTTTGCTCCTACCTGTAAGCTAGAGGCATTCAGGATTCTACTTCAACTTTCAGCGACGCAGGGCCTTGTGATGCACCAATTGATGTCAATACGATTTTCCTGCACTCACCAATAGAGCAAGAATTGTATCTGGAACAGCCACAGGAGTTTGTAAAACAAGGATTATATGGAGAGAAGTTAGTATGCCGACTTAATAAATCAATTTATGGTTTGCAGTTAGCAGCTAACAGGCAGCTAACAACTGGTATAAGGAACTGGCAAACTTCCTACTGAGACAGGGGTTCACCAGACGCAGGAATGACTATTTTTTGTTCGCAAGAGCAGAAACAGAGGGTCACATCTTCATCTTGGTCTGGGTTGACGAAATCATAGCGGCATCAAGAAGCATGACAGCGATCTCCAATGTCAAAAAAGCACTCGAAGCAACATTTCACATGGAAGACAGAGGGAGAATACACTGGTTTTTGGGTCTAAGAATCAGACGAGAAGAAGGCAAAGTAACAGTCGACCAAGAACGCTACATAGAAACAATGCTTGAGCGGTTTCAAATGGATCAATGCAAAACCTCAAGAACTCCAGCTCATTTGAATTTGAAACTTCAGACAGCACAGAACGGACACGAGGAAGTGGACCAGAGGATCTACAGAAGATTGATTGGATCACTTCTGTATCTGGCCAGACAGACGAGGCCAGATATCATGTTCACAATCAACATTCTGTCCAGACATATGAATGCACCTACCAATCAACGCTGGATGTGCAGAAAAAGACTTTTGCGATATCTTCAAGGTTCAAAAGGTTTAAAACTTACTTACACAAAAGAAGCTATTATGATTTAGTGGGGGAAAGTGATGCAGACTGGTCTAGTGACGTGAACGACAGATAATCAACGACGGGCTACTACTTCAAGCTCAACGGACGTGGCGCAGCACTTAGCCGGGGTGTCAAGAGGCAGGCCACAGTTGCTCTTTCTTCGTCAGAAGCAGAATATCAGGGCTGTGCAGCAGCAGTTCTAGAGGCATTGTATATTTGAAACAACTTCTGGAGGATTTTGGCATCCAACAGAAACATCCAATAGCAATTGGAGAGGACAACCAGAGTTGTATTAAATTGTGCCAAAACCCAGTCATGCATAAGAGAAGCAAACACATTTAGACAAAATTTCACTTCATTTGGGACAAGACCGAAGATGGGACTATTTCAATTCATTACGTTCCTCCTGACAAAATGGCAGCCAACATCTTCACGATATCTTTACCGCATCGAAGGTGGAAACATTCAGATCTGTTTTGATGGGAACAGACCCTACGCAATCAGCTCAATTCTGAGTGGGTGTGTCAGAAAATCGATCAAACTATAGTCTTAAACTTAGTGAGAATTAGAAAGAAAGTTTAACTTACCAGATTAGAAAGACAAATGCAAATTGATTTTGATCAGAGAATTTATGAAAATGAATCGTCAAGAAATGGTGCTTAGAATCAATATTCGTTTCGAATTGGTGAATTTAGATAAATAATAATAGAGTGAGATTATTTGATGTAAAATCTTCTCAGCATGTATTGATACCACCGCATGATTATGATTCCACCGGAAATGTGATTGATTTCTTAGAAAAGTGAAAATGCATACCATCTATGGTACCCCCTGCGACTGATTTCTGGGAAATTTGCAGAAGCAAACCATATTGGGTAACCCTTGCGACCCCCATTGTAAATCTTGGTGCTAAGGTTAGTTTTGTATCCTTACTTTTACGCACTGACAATGGTTATATATGCAGCTGATTTTGAGCCTTTTTTCATCCCCAAAATCAAATCACCATCTTGATCTAATAATCTGATCTCTCCTGTAAATCGCTAAAATCTACTGTAAAATATCATTCTCTCCTTGTTATTCTCTCCTTTTGAGAAATTAATTTTTCGGCTTAGTTAAAAACGCTTTTTATTCCGCTTGCGAAAGCCCTTAACCCAACACGCTTGGTTTGTCTGGGCAAGGAATTGTTTAACTGGTGTTTGTAATTTGCAAAACTGTTAGCCTTGAAAATGCTTTGAGAAAACTGGAGAGTTCTACTTCGTTCAATTGTCGTCTAACTTTCCAAATATTTTCTGCATCAAACTTGATCAAAACAGTAATGACATGTCTGCTTATTTGTGTTTTATTTTGTTTAGTTCCGAAATCTATAATTTCATCAGATTATTTCTCAAGATAAGGTGCAGTATTTGGTTTTCAATTTTCTGAGAATCTTTAATTAAAATGTAAGGATGCTCCTTACAAAGTACGTTAGCAAACAATATTCAGATTTTTCGGTAGAGTTACTTAATGACTTCCTTCTTTTGCAATGACTTCCTCATTTTAAAAAAGAGGAGTTTGTGTGATGAATTTTTGTGTAAATCGATACAGTTCGTATCGACCCAATTCCACGGTAGGTATGCTCTCTCAGCCTTAGTAAAACTATCAAAATATTCATCTCGATCGGATTTTTTTGGGCTTGAACAATTGTCTTCCATGCTGCGAAGACACTAAAATGGACAGCTCAGCAGTGGTCAGTTCCAAACAATGAATTAAAACCATGAAAAAATCATGTATGATTCTTTCGTCGGCAAATAAGTATATTCATTTGAATTTCTGTTATATGTTGATAATATATCGTCGTATACATGCTCCTTTCGTATATATAATGCAGTCATTTAATCGATCTTAAAAAGATATGTTATACAGCTTAATCAGGAAAAAACAAATGTTCATGAAAAATTTACCAAAAGTTCGTTTTTTGTATAACAGTAGACAGAAATGCAGCCAGATTTTCTCTTGAAAAATTTGCGTGCAAAAAAGTCTCGCTTGAAAATGGGTCGTCAAGTATCTGTTGGTTGTAAACATCAAGTATCTTGTCAAGGTTTGTCGAGTATCTCTTGACATTAAACTGTTCTCCACTTCAGAATCTGTAAAGAATTGCAATTGTCCAGAAACTTCATAACAATTTCTAGTTTGCGAGTGCTGTAATAGTGTTCTGCATAAAAAGTAAAAATTATAAAAGCGAAAGTGCTTTTTTATTTCATCTTATATGTATGAAAGACAGTTTACAATAAATCAATCAGTTAATTCTCAGAAGCAAATGTCGGCAAATTTTCGAGTTTGTGCATAAATCAGATGTTAAGCCTTAAACATCCACTAATACGTTAAAACTCATTTTAAATTATAAAATTTGGAAACCTAAAGGGTAAAATATAAAAAGTTTAGCATTTTGCGTTTCCAATTGTTCAAAGCAGATACGGCAGTTTTTTGTTTGAAGAAGCTAAACGATGAACTTGGCTTAATTTTTCCTGCAGCTACTGGCAACAGTTCAAAAACGGCTGCAACTTTTGTCAAAATAAAAGAAGTCAAGAGTTCCATCTGTTTAATACAATTTCTCTAAATATTTACTGGAATACTAACCGAGGCGAATGGCATTCAGAATTAAAAGGGTGCATCATTTATCAACAACTATGGTAACAAAAACTACGTACAGCTGAATTCTTGCTCCTAATGCACAATTATTGCTCGGTAACATGATTTTGAAGTTAAAAAAAAGCTTTATTCATGGTTTTCTCCACTCAATGCTGAATAAACCGGTTTGTTTTTTTTCACTGTTTGCCAAGTTCTTCGCTACTCACTGTAACAAAAAAAACACACAGAACAAATAAACAATAAGAATGAATGCACAGCAGGCATACACATGCTACTTAAGACTGACAGTGCGGGAGCCACCTAAAATTCGCCCAAAATTATCCACAAAAAGGTAGTAAACGCTGTTTTGAAAACATTTTTCAAAGTAATTATATATGAAAACAATGAGGCTCGGCAATGTCCGTTTGCACATAATAGTCCGACCCCAGGTCGTTTACATTTTTGACATACTTGTCAGCCAAAGGGAAAGATGATCAAAAATAGGTGTTTGAGTTTAATATAAGCGTTACAAACCCAAACTACTAACTGAATTACGTAACAAGATGCCTCAATAGAGCGCTCACGACATCTGCCAAGAATGCAAAAAAAAACAAAAAATTAAACAAAAACGAAAAACATTTTTGCGGTAAGAAAACACAATATCAAGATTTCAAAGCCCTTAATATTAGCGTCAAATACAATCAGGTAAAAGCAGAAGTACACAAATTAAACTTTTCTTAACTACAAAGCAAAAGGACTTTTCCCTAATGAGACTATGTAACAAGTCGCCAAAAAGAAGAAATGAGGGAAATAATTATTGAAAAACAAATTGTATTTGAAGAAATAATATTTGAAGAAATAATATTTGAAGAAATAATGTTTGAAAACCAAATAATTTAAACGTCTGAAAAACCAATAGCTTGTAACTAAACAATTCTTGATAAATTTAGTAAAACGTCCGTAAAAAACCAATAGGAACGAAACGGACCGATTGCGGAAAAACAATTTATTGAAGCTAGTAATATCATTAACTATTATCTGAATTTTGTTTTTATTTGTTGTAAATATTCACATAAAACTATGAAAAAATTAAAACGTTCACATGGGCCTCATTTGAAAGTCATTGGGATCTGCTTTTAACGCGAGCGTGCTAAAAGAAGAGGAAAATAAATTAGGTATTGACTGCTCACAAAAAAGCACTCAAAAAGCGTATTCTCCAATAAACAAAACATCAGTTATGACATAATATCCATGGAAAGGTTAACTTTTTAATTGCACGAAAGTGCATGTCACCCTTCAATGAAGAGAAAAAGTTTTAAGTTGACAGGAAGAACTGCAAAAATTGGAAAGTTTGAGAAATTTGTAGAAGAAACAAAATATCATTAAGTTCAGTACCCTGAGCTATAAACCGACTCCATTGATTAAGTTTATCCTCAGTTAGCAGTAAACAAGACCTCTCAGCATTTAGAAGAAAATTTACGAGTAGATAAAAAAACAAAATAACAGCAAATTCACGAAAAAATTGACTGAAATATGTCTAAGCCAATAACAAATGAACTTTACAGTAAGAACTTTTTAAATCGTTCTGACAGCAGTTTTGTTTTTTTTTAATAATATGACTTCAAAAATCAAGAAATTTGAGCAAATATTTTAAAACAACGGAATTGCTAGGAAGACCCCGTAGTATCAAAGCCATTAGATTCAATGAAAACATCAACAAATGAACTTTTCAGTATGCACATTTTAAATCAATTACAACAATTTGATTCTTTTATGGTAACAATGTGACTTCAAAAATCAAATAACTATTTTATCAAGCCATTATCAAGCCAATACATTCAAGTAAAACAATGAAAAATCTTATACAAGACTCATCAATAAGTCATCATAATAAGTCTAACGACTTCAAAACAACAACAGATACAGACAAAAACCAAAAATTCAGTAGAAAAATGCAAGAAAAAAGTGTCGAAGCCTTTAAAACCATGAGGTGTCCTATGAAAACTTTCTCTTTGATTACTTGAACGTCTTCTTTGAGCCAGTGCGAACTGTCAATATCAAGTTAATCAGATAAGATTTCAAAAAAAACAACAAAATTAGGAAAAAAAATCCAACAATTAAAAAAATTATGAAGACTAGTCATAAAACCAATAGTTAGAAAGTAAAACCACCAGCCAGATTAATATTAATCTCCGTAGAAAAAAAAGATGATGTCCTGTCATTAAGGAGTCTGAACTAAAATTTCACAGATATAAGTTTAAGATCGATTACTGTTCAAAATTTCTTTCGAAAAATTAATTATAAAGACTTAACAGACATTAGCTGTCTAATTATAGCATGATATGTGTTGACTAATGCCCCTTAGTAAGCTTCTTGCACTTTTAGTCAGCAAGTCCATGCAATAGGACTACAAAATTTAGAAAACTTAAATCTCCAAAGGAAAAACAAAATTTCATCAAAAATTACAAAAATTCTGATTCGCTGCCTTGAAAAACAGTAGCGATTCTTTGAAAACGAAATATCTGTACATTGGGCATCATCTGATTCTAAAGGAATTTGTCATTAACGCAACTTTGATATGAAAATTGTCTAGTCTCTAAGTGACCTAGCAATAACACAAAAATGAAAAATTTTCTTTTAAAGTAAATTAACCAATGATACGAAAACTAGCCTTTTTATTAGGTCTCCTCGATTACAAACACAGATTTGTTTTCTTTTGTAGCGTAAAATTCATTTTCGAATTATCATTTGAATTGAAAAATTCTAATTTGAACAAAATTTACGATAAAAGTGAACAAAGTCATGCCAAATATCACATGCTCACACAAAATTTGAACCTCGATAACTCCTGGAAAAAACGAATCTCAAAAAATATGTTTTCATTCAAATTCTACGCGGGAAGAGTTTTTTAATGACACCACTTACATGTCTGCACGATGAATATCTCGATCAGCCAAAATCGATTGAACAAAAGCCCTATTAAGTATAAAGCTCCTTTGAATATAAAAAGCAAAAACTAATGAGGCATCAATCTTAGCTACGTGATTTCGTACGACAAAAATGTTTCGTGCGACAAAAAAGGTGTCTGTTTAGGATCAGGGAAACGAAAAATGACACCTAGATTTTGAGTCCTTTTACGATAATTATTCCCTTTCAAAAATTTTTTAACATAGCCTCATTGTGAATCCGATCCTTTATTATTTCCTGTCCACGAAGAGAAAATTAGTTCATTTTGCATGAGTTTTTCTATAATATCACATTAGTTGAGATTACAGTTTTTACTTATGCTACATGGTTTTTAGCAAAAAAATTACAAGAGTTCTCCCGCGTACAACCAACCTAAACAAGTTATGACCCTCAACTTAACTGAACTTCGTTTTTTGGTACCAACACCAAATTAGATTACACTGAAACTTAGAAATGAAATTTGATGCTTTATCTCAATTTCTATCAATTTATTGGTCCTATGAGAATGAATAGTCATATTATTGATAGAGTTTGACAACTGATTTGCTGACTGTTTTTTTAAATGGGAAATAATGTTAGTCGACGCTTATATCAGTTCACAAATTAATAACCAGTTTTTGCTAGAAGATCTTTAATAATAGAGAAGTAATTGCAATTTAGTGAAAAAAAGTATTCTTAATCACGTTTCGTGTTCTGCGAGGCGTGAAAATGTTGAACAGTTTCTGTGATTTATAGAAATTGAGAAAACTGCTGTCTTTCTTTTATCCAATAGTAAACTAAATCTCATTTTTTGAAAACTAATGATGAAAACCACCAAGTTTTCATCATTAGTTCATCATTGTCTCTCAGATTTCATCTATAAAAGTCAGGGGGGAACGGAGTATATGCCAAGATTGAATGGATTTGTCAAGAGTGCTATGCAGAACAAAATTGAATGAACATATGTTAAAATTGTTTTGGAGTTAGCATCGCGGTGACGTGATAAATACTAATAAGAAAACAAATCTGAGAGACAATGATGAAAACAGCTCATCTACTTTTTTGACTTCATTCTCAACCAAAAGAAGAGATGCTCAAAAAAAGAAGTTTGATTTTAAAATAGACGTTATACACCTAAACCTTTAATTTAATTACATATAACAGTGCCTGAATATGGCACTCACGAGATCTGCCATTGATAAGAGTGCGAGAAAAAAAACAAACAAAAAAGCAAAAACAAAAAACGTTTTTTACGATAAAAAGACAATATCTCATTTTCAAATCTCCTACTAATAGCGTCAAAATACAATCAGGCAATATCACAATTACACAAATTAAACGGTTCCTAATTACAAAGCAGGTGGGACTGGGACTTTTCTTTAATGAGACTAGACATAAATCCAATAACATTTTGAAATCCATGTTAGAAAAGCCAAAGGATCTGTCTTCTGTTAGACTAAGCCATAGAAGCGGACTTAAGATGCAGAAAACTCACAAAATTACCAACAATTTGTGAAAACAAAAATTATTGAATCTATTAAAATCATTAGCTATTATCTGAATATTGTTTCTTGTTTCAGGTAATACTCATATATATTCAATTACAACTATAATCAAAGATTTAAAATGTTCACTTGGGGCTCATTTCAAAATCATTCAGGTGTTTTATCAACTCGAGTGTGCTAAAAGAAGAGAAAAAGAAACTTAATTATTGACTGCTCACAAAACTTTTATGAAAACGCGTATTGTCCAAAAAAAACATCAGTATTGACTTAAAATCAATGGAAAAGTTAATCTTTTAATTGCATGAAGAAGCATGTCACCTCTCATTGAAGAGAAAGAGTTGCAAGTTGACAGCAAGAAATACAAAATTTAAAAAATTTATAAATTTTAAAAAAAGGAATAACATCATAAACAATAAAACTCTTAGCTGTTAACTGACTGCATTGAATAAGTTCAATAAATAAGTTCTGCATTGAATAAAATCATTAGAAAGGTTAATTTTTTAATTGCATAAAGAAGCATGTCACCTCTCATTGAAGAGAAAGAGTTGCAAGTTGACAGGAAGAAATACAAAAATTTAAAAATTCTTAGAAAAAGGAGTAACATCATAAACAATAAGACTATTAGCTGTTAATTGACTGCATTGGATAATATCATTCTATCCTCAATTAGGTGCTAATGGGACCTCTCAGCACTTAGAAAAAGAATTTTACGACTATATAAACACCAAAAAAAGCAAAACAGCCAAAATTTGTAGAAAAATATGGAAACTGTTAAGAAATGAACTTTTCAGTGAGAATTTTTGTTAATCGTGGTAACAGCAATGGGATGTTTTTTATTGTAAAATGTGACTTCAAAAACTAAATCACTATTAAATCAAGCCATTATGTATCAAAGCCATTATGATCAAGTAAAAAATGATATCTGTTATACATGATTCGTCTATAGGTCGTCGCAAAAAGTCTAACGACTTGAAAACGACAACAGATACAGGCAAAAAACAAAAACTCGATAGAAAAATGCAAAAAGAATGTGTCGAAGCCATTAAAACCATTGAGGTTTTCTGAAAATTTTCAAAAATTAAAATATATTATAATACTTGTCATGAAACCAATAGTTGGGAGAAAAAATCGCCAACCAAATGAATTTTAGTCCAATAATAAGATAAGATGTCGTATCATTAAGGAGTTTGATCTACACGTTCACAGAAAAAAAGGTCAGTTAAGGTTCAAAAAAATCGAACTAATTTTAAGGTCTTAACAACCATTATTTGTCCACCTAAATCACTAGATAGGTTCACTAATGCACCTTAGTGAGCTTATTGCACTTTTAATTAGTGAGTCTATGCAATAAGACTAGAGAAAATTGTTAAATTCTTAAAAAGATAATTAAAACTTCATTACCAAAACTCAGAGTCGCAGCCTTAAAAAACAGTACTTATTCTTTGAAAACGATCTGTTGGTTCTTTTGGCATCACTTGACTGTAGATGAAGTTAGTCATTAAAGAAACTTTGATGTGAATAGATATGAACAAAAAAAAGAATAGCTTTTTTTCATAGTAAGCTTTTCAAGGAGACAAAAACTGGCCTTTTAATTGCGTCTCGTCTATTAGGAACACAAATTTAGTTCATTTATTAGCGCAAAATCTAACTTTGAATGAACATTTGGATTAAAAGAATCTTCATTTGAACAAAATTTGATTTAAAGGTTAACCAAAATTATGCCAAATAGTACGTGCTCAAACAAAAGTTAAACCTCAATAACTCCTCGAAAAAAAAAACGAAATTAAAGTAAAATGTTATGCCAATTTGTACGCGTGACGAGCTTTTTAATGATACTTCTCATATACCAACACAATTAAAATATCGATCATCCAAAATTGACAGAAGAAAAAACCCATTTGAGTATATTGTTCCTCAGCCTCCACCCACCGCCGACCCCCACAAGGGGGGGGGGGGGTTGGAATAAAAAGTATCTGTGGGGGGGGGGCAAACTGTGAATGGCAATAGGAAAGTGTCCAGAACGGCTAGGCTACATTCAACCTTTAGACGGAGGGCTGAATACATATATCCACGCAAATAATGAAGTTGGATAGGGAAAACTTCACCTTCTTCAAAATTGTGCACACAAAATTCTATAATATATATAATACCAATATATATATATATATATATATATATATATATATATATATATATATATATACACTAAATAAAGTTCAGGTAAATTTACCTGAAAAAATACCTTAACTTACCTGAAACGTTCAGGTAGTTTTGCCTTACCTGAACTTACCTTAACTTACCTCAACTTTACCTGAAAATTACCTGAAAAATTAAGGGGGCACCACCTGAACTTTTACCTGAACATACCTTAAATTTACCTGAAAAACACACCTGAACAGTTAAGGTAAAATTACCTAAACTTACCTTAAAATTTAAGGTAAAAATACCTGAATGAATACCTGAAATTTACCTTAAAAATACCTTAAATTTAACCTGAACTTTTAAGGTAAATTATATTAGTTAAGGTAAATTTACCTTAAAAATTAAGGTAAAAAATTAAGGTGTTTTTAAGGTAACTTCAGGTATGTTCAGGTAAAAGTTCAGGTGGTGCCCCCTTAACTTTTCAGGTAATTTTCAGGTAAAAACTAACGGATTTAAGGTAAAATTAAGGTGCGTTCAGGTGTGTTAAGGTAAAGTTCAGGAAAGGCAAAACTACCTGAACCGGTTCAGGTAAAAAAATTTCAGGTAAAATTACCTGAAAAATTAAGGTAAATTATGTGTACACAGTCGACCGGGGAAAAAGTTTTAGCTTGTTCATGAGAATCTTTAGTTTCTTTGATGACTAGAAAGGGTGCATTGCTGAGGCCCACGAGGGAGCAGCACCAAAACCAGAATGCAGTCTAGACGTCAAAGAAAAGAAAGAGACCCAAAAAAGCTAAGACAAAAACAGGAAGGGAGCAAGAAAAAAGGAGCGCAGACGACAAAAAAAACGAAAAAAGAGCGAAAAAGGGGCGAGGCAGGCGAAACAGAAAAACAAACCTCTTAAAAACCAAACAGCGCGAGGAGCAAGAAAAGCGAGAGAAAAAGAGAAAAGGCACAAAAAACTGGGTTGTGTAGGCTCCACAAAGGAGGATGGGGAAGTCTTAGCTTGTTCATGAGAATCTTTAGTTTCTTTGATGACTAGAAAGGGTGCATTGCTGAGGCCCACGAGGGAGCAGCACCTAAACCAGAAGGCAGTCTAGACGTCAAAGAAAAGAAAGAGACCCAAAAAAGCTAAGACAAAAGCAGGAAGGGAGCAAGAAAAGAGGAGCGCAGACGACAAAAAAAAACGAAAAAAGAGCAAAAAAGGGGCGAGGCAGGCGAAACAGAAAAACAAAACTGTTTAAAACCAAACAGCAAGGAGCAAGAAAAGAGAGAGAAAAAGAGGAAAGGCACAAAAAACTGGGTTGTGCAGGCTCCACAAAGGAGGATGGGGAAGTCTTAGCTTGTTCATGAGAATCTTTAGTTTCTTTGATGACTAGAAAGGGTGCATTCCTGAGGCCCACGAGGGAGCAGCACCTAAACCAGAAGGCAGTCTAGACGTCAAAGAAAAGAAAGAGACCCAAAAAAGCTAAGACAAAAACAGGAAGGGAGCAAGAAAAGAGGAGCGCAGACGACAAAAAAAAAACGAAAAAAGAGCGAAAAAGGGGGGAGGCAGGCGAAACAGAAAAACAAACCTCTTAAAAACCAAACAGCGCGAGGAGCAAGAAAAGCGAGAGAAAAAGAGAAAAGGCACAAAAAACTGGTTTGTGTAGGCTCCACAAAGAAGGATGGGGAAGTCTTAGCTTGTTCATGAGAATCTTTAGTTTCTTTGATGACTAGAAAGGGTGCATTCCTGAGGCCCACGAGGGAGCAGCACCTAAACCAGAAGGCAGTCTAGACGTCACAGAAAAGAAAGAGAACCAAAAAAGCTAAGACAAAAACAGGAAGGGAGCAAGAAAAGAGGAGCGCAGACGACAAAAAAAAACGAAAAAAGAGCAAAAAAGGGGCGAGGCAGGCGAAACAGAAAAACAAAACTGTTTAAAACCAAACAGCAAGGAGCAAGAAAAGCGAGAGAAAAAGAGGAAAGGCACAAAAAACTGGGTTGTGCAGGCTCCACAAAGGATGATGGGGAAGTCTTAGCTTGTTCATGAGAATCTTTAGTTTCTTTGATGACTAGAAAGGGTGCATTCCTGAGGCCCACGATGGAGCAGCACCTAAACCAGAAGGCAGTCTAGACGTCAAAGAAAAGAAAGAGACCCAAAAAAGCTAAGACAAAAACAGGAAGGGAGCAAGAAAAGAGGAGCGCAGACGACAAAAAAAAAACGAAAAAAGAGCGAAAAAGGGGCGAGGCAGGCGAAACAGAAAAACAAACCTCTTAAAAACCAAACAGCGCGAGGAGCAAGAAAAGCGAGAGAAAAAGAGAAAAGGCACAAAAAACTGGGTTGTGTAGGCTCCACAAAGAAGGATGGGGAAGTCTTAGCTTGTTCATGAGAATCTTTAGTTTCTTTGATGACTAGAAAGGGTGCATTCCTGAGGCCCACGAGGGAGCAGCACCTAAACCAGAAGGCAGTCTGGACGTCAAAGAAAAGAAAGAGACCCAAAAAAGCTAAGACAAAAGCAGGAAGGGAGCAAGAAAAGAGGAGCGCAGACGACAAAAAAACGAAAAAAGAGCAAAAAAGGGGCGAGGCAGTCGAAACAGAAGAACAAAACCCTTAAAAACCAAACAGCGCGAGCAGCAACAAAAGCGAGAGAAAAAGAGAAAAGGCACAAAAAACTGGGTTGTGTAGGCTCCACAAAGGAGGATGGGGAAGTCTTAGCTTGTTCATGAGAATCTTTAGTTTCTTTGATGACTAGAAAGGGTGCATTGCTGAGGCCCACGAGGGAGCAGCACCTAAACCAGAAGGCAGTCTAGACGTCAAAGAAAAGAAAGAGACCCAAAAAAGCTAAGACAAAAACAGAAAGGGAGCAAGAAAAGAGGAGCGCAGACGGCAGAAAGAGCGAAAAAGGGGCGAGGCAGGTCAAACAGAAAAACAAAACTGTTGAAAACCCAACAGAGCGAGGACCAAATTACAAAAAGCGAGAGACACAAGAAAAGGTGAATTGCTGAGGCCCACGAGGGAGCCGCACCTAAAACAGAAGGCATTCTAGACCTCGAAGAAAATAAAGAGACCCAAAAAAGCTAAGACAAAAATAGGAAGGGAGCAAACCAAACAGAGCCAGGAGCAAATTAAAAAATGCGACAATGACAAAAGGAAAAAACGAAAAGTCGGATAACAAACAATAGTAAGAAACGCTAAGAAAATTAAATCGGAACATAAAAGATCATTTCTCATGATTACTTCGGAGGATATCACTGTATACGCTCAGAAAACTTAACGTTCCCATAACAGCACCTCTAGGGAACAACCAACAGAAATAAAAACAAAATCCAAAACCCCTCAAAAACAGCCAGAGCAATGAAGAGCAAATTACAAAAGCGGGAGAGAAACACAGACAAAAAGAAAACGCAAAAAAGAGCCACCAGAGCAATAAAAAGGCAATGATCATACACTGAGGAACAACAAATCGCAGTACTTGTGGTCAAAACAACCAAGAAGCGTGAATAAGAGGTATATGCATTGAAGCAGCTGATTAAAATTATAAATCTTTTTGCAGCTCAGACACCCATATTATTCATCATTGAGCTCCGGTAAAGACAAAACCAAACATAACAAAGAATTTAACTTAGTACTACTCTC
>NC_134473.1:75504890-75512390 GCF_964194025.1 Convolutriloba macropyga | reverse complement strand
TTTGATCACCACATTATTGTTTGATGAGAACATATAAGAGCAGTTTTGAGTTTTGCTATAAAAACTCTGGTGGTCATGAAATCACGCTGAGAAAGCAACTTTGAATGATTTTGTGATAAAACAAAGGTGCTAGGGATATTACATTATTACACCAAGAGCAATTTTCAGTTTTACAAGTACAAATTCTGGTGGTCACTAAACCACGCCGGCGGATCAGTTTCTGATTTTTTGAGTTGAGACATCAGGGGCCGAACTGACGTATAAAACAACAAGAGCAGTTTCAAATTTTATAAATACAAACCATGGTGACCGCAAAACAACGCAAGATAACTTTCACATTAGCTCCTTATAAACAATTGTCACCAGTGCGACTTTGAGTTTTAAAATTACAAACTAGGTCAATCAGATATTTTTCAGTTTGTAATCTAACATTAATTTTTTCCAATGATGTTAGAGAGATCTGCAGCATAATTATTGTACCGCAAGTTATTTCGCAGAACAATATGATCAAAGGTGCAACCCACCTCTGAACATCTGTGCAGAGAAAGTGGATGATAATCGTAAATACTTTTTTGCGAAACTAGTAAGAAGTTCTCTTGGTCTGCAGTCACTAAGAAGGATCGCGAATGATTATGATAGGAGTCTACGCAAAGTCTCTGGCATGCAAAATAGCACTCTTCTGATGATAATAAAATATTTTTTATTAAAACGAAATTGGGTTGGGGCGAACTGTGATCCGTCAGGGAGTCTATTAGAACATCATTTTGACAGTAACGTGTACCATAAATGGTGACATTAGTAGCATGAAGGGCCTCTTTTGAGGGGAAAATTTCATGCGTTACATGCAAAAAGGAACTTGATATGGGCTGAATATGCGCAGTAGTTAGCAAGAGTTTTTTAATAGGTAAATCATCGGACCATTCATGAAATTGACTGATTTGATGTCGCAGGGCCAAACTTTTGCATACGTTCTTAAAATTACATATATTGTGAGTTAATCGCTTGAAGTATTGATGCTTACGCTCGTACCTCAAAACGCTTTGGTATATGAAAGGTCCAGAAGATCTTAAAACACGCGGATAATGAATTAATTTGTGTTGCTTGAACGAAATTGATTCTGAAGGAAACAAGGTCACGAAACGCTGAAGATGTTCAAAAATTTTAATACCCAATGCAAAGAAGTCTGATTCGACAAAGGTGGGGCTCAGAAGAAAATCAATCAGATCGAAAAACTGAAGCAGAAAAGTCCAATTCTCGTCAATTGATGGAATGAGGTCATGGATAATAAGAGGCAGAAATCTAAACAACGTAAACATTTGATCATATTTTTGTTTCAAGGGGCCCGACGACTTATTCTTAATTCGTTCATAATCAAATTCTGATGGTTTTCCATCAATATCTCTACCATAACCAAAATTATTTATTCTTGAATTCAGCTTATTAATATCAAAGTATTCCGGAATCAACTGGTTTAAAACAACGCGAACTACTTTCATCAAGCTGCCTTGAAAAATGTCATGATGCCAATCAGCCGTAAAATTTTTGTAGGGATCAAAAAAATTAGTTTCTAATTCGCAAACTCTTTTTAAACCATTAGTCTTGGCTAAAGCATCCTTTTTAATTCCAGTTGGTAACCGCAGTTGACTTTCATCTTCTTCAAACACTAACTTGAACATTAATTGTGGAACGGTGCATTTTTCACAAACTTTTCCCAGAGAAAAACTTTCATTGAAGCCAAACACGGAATGGTATCCTAAATTATCAGCAACAAAAGTCAAGTTTTTTGCCTTTAATTTAGAAAAGTTTCCGCTTTTAGTGGTTATATTCATACCGGACTCTAATTTTCTGAGATCATCTCTGATAGTTTTCAGCACTTCACAAAAACCAAATGACTTTATATCCAGATATTGAACTAGAGCAACAACATAAGTCCATTTGATATCACTGTTTAACCAGGGGGGGAGGTTTTTGAGATTCCAATAAAAACATCCAATTTTGTGAATAGTTGTTCGAGAACCAATTGGATTCACTGGTTCAATTTCATCAAAATAAAGCTGTAACACAACATCAAGACTGTTTTCTGTTTCAATGGTTCCCGCTTCAACTTCTAAAATTTTGTTCTCCGTTTTTGTTGCCAGCTTTGCGGTTGTTTGCATTAAATCCAAAACAATACCGCTTAAACTTAGTTGTTTTAACAGTTGTTTATATGCATGGCAAATTTCAAATATTTTATCGTGTTGCAAAACAACCTGTTTTAAGGCATCGGAAATAGGAATGAACTGTCCAGTTCGCAAAATTTTTTTGTAAAATAGTTTGGCTTGAAACTTTTTTGTCTCATACTCTTCGCCGAACACAATTTCTCGGGGACTTACAAACGAATTTTGCTGTCTTAAATATCGCAGCAGTTAATACTGTGTCTCAATTTTTGTTAACTTAAAATTTTTACTTGCACTTAGTAATTTATTGAAGGTATGACTACCTGAAACGCTCGGAATTTCATGTTCTATTTCACTGAGAGCTAAACTTACAGTTCTTAGAAGGTCATCTGCCACATCTGCTGTTGAATTTACAAAACTTAAAGCCTGCGTGTATGTTGTATTAGGACTGTCTAATAAGCCAAACAACAGATCCCTCCCAGCACAACCATCCATGAACCTTTTAAATCGCATTTCAAAATTTGGACGCTCTTCCATTACCACTTCAGAATTCTCATTAATAATTGATTCTTCTGTAGATTTTAAAAGCTTCAACTCATCACAATCAAAGGAGGCGTTCTTTTTCAAAAATAAGTGATGCCTCCTCACATGCCTACTCAAATAACGAATGCTTGTAAACTCTTTGGAACAAAAAACGCACTCAAAACTAAAGGCAGACCCGTGATAGTCACTAAGATGTGATTTGTAATTAGCAAGAGAAAGCATGTTAGTACAATTTTTGAATTTGCAGCAATAGGTTACGCTAGGATCAAGTGGAAAGAAGAACTTTTTATTTTCGAGGAGAGCAGTTTTGGGTTTACATTCTCCTAGAGCAGAAGAAATGAAGGGAATGGATTGAGTAGGTAACACGGTTTTAGTTGACTCTATCACATTCGTAACCTCTTGAAATACAGGAGATGGTTCACTCAGCTTAGGTTTCTTTGATTTTAATATGATCTCATTAACTTCCCTGACCGAGTCTGTAGCCAATTGTTCTTCATGCTGGGTTACATGTTTGATGAAGCTCTTGAAACCAGAAAAGCAGCGCTTACAAATAAAACAGGTAAACTTGGCTTCAAACCTATGGTGCTTTTGCATGTGGGGACGGAAATTTTCGTCTGTTAAGTATGTCTGAGCTCTACAAAATTCACAAATAGTATTATACAACGGAACAAAATTTTCATCAGAGAAAGCTTCAACTGCTTGCGCTTGTCTTAAGTTAAAACTTCTGCAAGGTTGGGTACTGCCTCTCGTCAAATCAATCTCCGCACCAAACTCCGACGGCCTACTATGTATTATTTGAGAACATGGGCGTTCTACAACGTGATCAGGAGAGTCAAAATTTTCGGCGTCCACAGTTTCATTACTAAGTACAGTGAAGTTGCTGTTGTTTACCCCATTAGCTTCATTTATACCCTCATGGTTGATGCCTGTATTACCATCCTGCTTATCTATAAGATCGTCAGCAGAGTTAAAGGAACTACTGTTTACAGTTTGACTAGTGTTCTCCAAATTCCTAGTACCTGTTGTTACATTATTTTCGTTAATATCACTATGTTCAATGCCTGCATCAAAATTACTGGTGGGTGTTACATCATTCAAAACAGTTGAAAAAGTTCTACCTGACCTCGTTGACTTCTCAGGAACTGATATTACTGAACCAACAATTTTACTCCCATGACTTTTCTTGTTAGGACAGAGACAATTTTCATTATTTTCACCAAAATACTTACTCCCATAGAACACAGTCAGTTCATCACCTACAGCAATTGGTTTCAAAGTCCTTAAAAAGCACACACCTTTCTTATTTCGGGGGGACTCGTATTTACAATTTGGTAAACACGAATGATTTACAAAAGATAGGGGACCCTGTAAAGAAAAAGCAGAACCAGATCTCAAAAAGACGGAAAAATTGAGCTCTGGAAAGTCATCTATGTTTTCCGGGCAAGATGACACAACACCCGACAACCCTTTTATCAACTTATTACCATCAAGGATAGATTTTGCCACAACTTTGAAACCACAGTACCCTCTGTTGCTGTCTTCCACAAACCTAAAATCAGGTTCAAAAGCAACGTTTACCAAAGCCAACTCATAAAGATTTTTCATGTAACAATACGAAACGCTTTCTTGCTTAATGCTGATTCTTTGATCATTTCTTATAGCGCGGTGACTTTTTAAATCTTTCTTATCAATTAGTTGTTCTAGAAGAAGCCAATCAATGCTTGCAACTTCAAAATAGCTTTGTACTACGCTTTCAATTTCGTTAAAATTAGACATTGAAGATTTTTCTGACCTCAGATTAGTAGTAGTAGTATCTCTTGAACAGGGCGCACGTCAACTTTATTAACTCATAATAAATCAGTATGATCTGAAAATAGAATAATGTTTTAAAAGACGCAAAACTGGAAATCGGAATGCAACGTAATCATTTGATCTATCTTTACTAAAGCGAGCTCAATTCAATTGAACAAAAACTAAGACGAGCTGAGTTCAATTGAAAAAACAACATAACAGCAAACACCGCAAATATTGTATGATATTGTAATAACAGTGGACAGATGAAAAACAGTAGATAGCTAAATAGTCAAGACAAAATTAGGAAGCAATGCATTTGCAGCCTAACAGCTACATTAAAATTAAACATCGCGAGAAGGGAAGAACTGGAAGATTTACATATTAAGAAACTGATATCAGATACAGGTATTAGTTAAATGAATTGCGCAATAAATGCATTGCGAATTCAATTTATAAAACTAAGGCGACCTCAGTTCAACTCAAAAACCATTATAACATTGCAAACAACGCAAATATTGTACGATATTGTAATAACTTAGGAAATAAAATACAGTAGATACCTAAATAGTCAAGACAAAATTAGGAAGCAATGCATTTGCAGCGCAACAGCTATAATAAAATTAAACATTGTGAAAAGGGAACAACTGCAAGATTGACACAATGAATTTGACATTAGATACAGGTATTAGGTAAATGAACTGCGCAAAAGTTTGTTAGAGAACGAGTTTCATAGCAACCAGCCAACTCAATTACGTTCTTCACTGTCATTGGCGTCTTGAATGCTATTCAACATTTTCGCCAGCGCGTCAACTTGGTGAGGAATTGGCTACTTTGGTAACTTGAAGACCAAGTACTGAAGGAAGGACCAAACGATACAAGTTTGCTCTGGGTAGCGCAGATTGAATACATAGAAAAGCCGAAAGGCAATATCAATGGCATTCGAAGTGTCCCTAGCCTCCAATGGACCAACAGGAGATGCAACAAAAGTCTAAAAAACGACTTCAAGCAAATAGAGCCAAACAAAATTATTAAAACAAAAATTCATACCTGCCCCGATGACTTCAGAATAGACCCGAATACTTTTTGCGCACATTCATCCTTGATGTTGCTTACGTCCTAAATTTGATTTAAAAAGTTCGCACAGATAATCAACATACAAAACAGAAAACAAAACAAAACAAATTACCGCGATGTCAGAGATAAAACTATCTCTGGCAGCTGTTAGCGCTTCAATAGTTGTTGGCCGGTTTTTACATCCGGCACCTAGCTTCACGGGTGCCAACAATGGAAGAAGCCGAAGTGCCAATTCGGAATCAGGTACTAAACACCCACAACATCAAAAATCGAGACCACATTTAAAAATTTAAAAGAAAAACGAAATTAAAGCAATTACAGTTACGCAGTTTCAAGCTCCGAATCTTATCTGCCGCTTCTCGGGGTGGTTGTGTCTCAGCTGCTTTAATTAACGGGAGCATGAAGCGAAGAAACAATTCAGAGAACTTTTGATTTGAAGCGTCCGGTACCCACAGACGAAACTCGTCATCAAGCTGTTGAAAAAAGAAGCAGTTCGATTAAAAATCCAAAACAATTTTTTACAATGTGCCGAAATAATCAGACACAAACCTCCTCAAAATTCGAAACATCTAGACCAATTATGTACAAATAATTTGCATAATTGATGTTGCCTTTTCCTGCCAGCAGTTTTTGTCTCTCAACAACAGTCCTACATCTAAGAACCTCTTTGCTCTCATCAACGTTGACGAATTTTCCCATGAGATCTGTCATGTCTACCTCCTCAACTTCATTCTCCCGAGAAACTCGCTGTCTCTTGGCAGGCTCAGGCAGTCCTTAAAAGCGACAAGGAAAAATCAGGAAAAAACTAAACAATTGAAGAAAAAACTTGAAAAAAACCTTGGCTCCGCCTACGAGCAGACTCTTTTGACTTCCGATCTGCCCTCCTAGTCTTGAAGTTCTCCTCAGTCAAACCAGTTGGGGGATGCTTCCTTTCAATGCCCCCAGCCAAACTTTCCTTGAAGTAAGGTTTGAAGAACAACGACTAAAAAACAGGGAAGCCAATAACGAAAATTTACAAAGAATACCCCGAACAAAAAAATACGAACTTCAGGACAGTTCTCGTCCACTGAAACCAGTTCTGGATAGGCTTCAATGATCAACTTCGCATATTTAGCTTTGGTTTCTGTGGGTGGCTTCATCTTTTCCTCCTCTGATCCACTTTCGCGCTAAAGAGAACAAATCACGCTTCGCAAATGTGAGGAAAAACGAGGAAAGTCTCTGCATTGTAAATAATGAGAATAAAATGTTTAAAAAAAACAAAAACTTGAACCTTAGTCATTTCAGCGACCACAATTCTGACCAGCTGGGTTTGGCCAGATTTAGACCGAAGGTTCAGGTGGTCAGCCAGGGTCTTCAACTCCTCAACGTTCAGCGTATCAGTTGTTGTTAATGCAGCTGCTCTTATAGGGGTTATATTCCCAGTCGACAAAGCTGAAGCTAAAGTAGCTTCACTTCTGTTACTAAAAGATGAGTTCGGAGTACTCGCCTCATTGTTGCCCACTAACAATTTCAATTCATAGATCGCAGGCAGAGGAAAACCCAATCCTACGAGAACATCATCTGACAGAGCTTTAAAAGAAATCGGTGTCAGCATCGACTTCCTTATAATTTCTTTCAGCAAAGACTTTTGCTGGCCATCAAGGTCCATATCATCAACGAAGTCTGTCAAAGGCATAATGGTATCCAGAAGCGAAACAAAAGATTAAAGTTTTCAGAAAAAAAAGAAAAGCAAAAACAATAACCGCAAAAGCTAAAGACGCAAACAATCTGGTGGACACAAAACCCTGCAATGCTCTAGAAACGCCAAGAGTAATTTCTGAACGGAACAAAATATAAATTGCAAAACTAGTGGTCAGAAAACAATGCAGTGGGCAAAAAAAGTGTAGCTAAGAAATCAAATCTTTACAAAACTCTTGCATGTTAAAGAGGAACA
>NC_134473.1:75309890-75499890 GCF_964194025.1 Convolutriloba macropyga | reverse complement strand
GCAGTTAAAATTGTCTATTGGAGGCAAACTAAAGGTTTTTAGACTTTATAAATATAAAGCGCACAAATTGATTGTTGGATTTTTGAACAAAATTTTTTTGTTTGGTCACTATATACAAGTATCTATCTGTAGTGAAGATATGACTGTTAGAAAGCCTCCATTTAAATTAATGCAAAAATAAGTCAAATGCCAAACTGAAGAAGTGAACTAATTGTTAGAAAACAATGAACAACAAAATCAGCTTCTAGCAGTTCATAGTCTATTGGAAACAAACTAAAAGGTATACTTTTTAACAATTATAAAGCTCAAAGTGGTTTTTTGGTTTTTTGAATAATGAATACAAGATAAACATCTGTAGGGAAAATTTGACTGTTAGAAAGCCGCCATTTAAATTAATGCACAAAGTCAATTGCCAAACAGAAGTGAACTAATTGTTAGAAAACAATGAAAAGCAGCTTCCTAGTAGTTAATATTGTCTATTGGAAGCAACTAAAAGGTTTAGACTTTATAAATATAAAGCGAACAAATTGGTTTTTTTGGATTTTGGAACAAAATTTTTTTGTTTGGTGACTATATACAAGATAAATATCTGTAGTGAAGATATGACTGTTAGAAAGCCAGCATTAAAATTAATACACAAATAAGTCAAATGCCAAACCAAAGAAGTGAACTAATTGTTAGAAAACAATGAACAACAAAAGCAGCTTTCTAGCAGTTAATATTGTCTATTGGAGGCAAACTAAAGGTTTTTAGACTTTATAAATATAAAGCGCACAAATTGATTGTTGGATTTTTGAACAAAATTTTTTTGTTTGGTCACTATATACAAGTATCTATCTGTAGTGAAGATATGACTGTTAGAAAGCCGCCATTTAAATTATTACACAAATAAGCCAAATGCCAAACCAAAGAAGTGAACTAATTGTTAGAAAACAAAGAACAACAAAAGCAGCTTTCTAGCAGTTAAAATTGTCTATTGGAAGCAAACTAAAAGGTTTTTAGACTTTATAAATATAAAGCGCACAAACTGATTTTTTTTGGATTTTCGAAAAAAATTTTTTTGTTTGGTGACTGTATACAAGATAAATATTTGTAGGGGAGACATAACTTTCGGAAAGCTGCAATTTAAACTTACATTAAAATATTATCAACAACCATATTTGTGAAAATGACATGAACCCTAATAACAATCCAATTATTTGAAATGTTTGCAGCTTTCTGACAGTTACTAGAACGTATTAAAGGTGAAGAGGAAGTTAAGTCTTTGCAAGATTTTGTATATTATACAGTTTTAATGTCCAAAAACTATTGTAGAAAACAACCTACTGTGGAGCGTTGTGAGCATTGAACAACATGGCATTGGCAATTTGCCCCATCAATTTTAAAAACTTATGGTAGCACTCAGGTTTTAGATGACATCTTTCTCTAATAGGTTCATCCTTAAAACTAGATCTTGTAACAGTACGGTTAAGGAAAAAATACTGGCTTAACCTGGCTTTGAGTCTTCTATTAAACTCAACAACAGTATCCTGATCATGATCTTTTCTTGAAAACAGCTGAACTACGCGCACAATATAATCATTCGAAGGCAGATGTCCAATGAAATCAACATAATAATTTATCAGAACTTCAGGATCAGTATTATTGAGGTCATTTCCTCCAAGCACAATGCAAATATATCTATATTGAACTAATCGCGGATAGAGTTCTCTTAAGTGGTGAGCTCTTTGACCACCTCGGGCTAGCAGTTCAAATTCATACCTATGCAGATTATAATTATTAGGACTATTGTCGACAGCTCTGCGCATGTTGCTATCACCAACAAATATTAATTTATCCACAGCCCTAAAATTGATGGTACTATACAAATAAAACATGTAATCTAACATTGTTTGCACATCATCGTTTTCTTCATTATCATAAAAAATAAACTCATAACCGTTACGGAAGACGATTCTTTGTGTCGTATTCATTCTGAAATACAAAAAATGACCTCAATTTCAAAAGTAAAAATGATTAAGCATTAAAATGATTCGAAAATTTGAACCATATAGGTCAACTTAATAAATAAAGTATTGAAAAACACTTTGTTAAACTGTATGAAGATAGTATTTTGAGTGCAAAATCTGACAACGTGTTCATTACTTCTATCTCAGACCACCTAGAACAACAATTCCTTCTCAATTAGAATCCATTCTGACTTTCCCACTCCTACTTATAACCTCAACTGATTTGTACAGGTCCTTCACTATATTGAAAAACCTTTTGTTAAACTGTATAAAGATGGTATTTTGAGTGCGAAATCTGACAACGTGTTCAGTACTTCTATCTCAGACCGCCTAGAACAATAATTCCTTCTCATTTAGAACCTATTTGGACTTTCCCACTCCTACTTAGGCCCTCAATTGATATGAACAAGTCCTTCACTATATTGAAAACAACTTTTCGTTAAACTGTATAAAGATGGTATTTTGAGTGCGAAATCTGACAACGTGTTAAGTACTTCTATCTCAGACCACCTAGAACGATAATCCCTTCTCATTTAGAACCCATTTGGACTTTCCCACTCCTACTTAGGCCCTCAATTGATTTGAACAAGTCCTTCACTATATTGAAAAACACTTTTTATTAAACTGTATGAAGATGGTATTTTGAGAGCGAAATCTGACAACGTGTTAAGTACTTCTATCTCAGACCACCTAGAACGATAATCCCTTCTCATTTAGAACCCATTTGGTCTTTCCCACTCCTACTTAGGCCCTCAATTGATATGAACAAGTCCTTCACTATATTGAAAACAACTTTTCGTTAAACTGTATAAAGATGGTATTTTGAGTGCGAAATCTGACAACGTGTTAAGTACTTCTATCTCAGACCACCTAGAACGATAGTTCCTTCTCATTTAGAACCCATTTGGACTTTCCCACTCCTACTTAGGCCCTCAATTGATTTGAACAAGTCCTTCACTATATTGAAAAACACTTTTTGTTAAACTGTATAAAGCTGGTTTTTTGAGAGCAAAATCTGACAACGTGATAAGTACTTCTAACTCAGACCACCTAGAACGATAGTTCCTTCTCATTTAGAACCCATTTGGACTTTCCCACTCCTACTCAGGCCCTCAATTGATTTGAACAAGTCCTTCACTATATTGAAATCACTTTTTTTTAAACTGTATAAAGATGGTATTTTGAGAGCGAAATCTGACAACGTGTTAAGTACTTCTATCTCAGACCACCTAGAACGATAGCTCCTTCTCATTTAGAACCCATTTGGACTTTCCCACTCCTACTTAGGCCCTCAATTGATTTGAACAAGTCCTTCACTATATTGAAAACAAGTTTTTGTTAAACTGTATAAAGATGGTATTTTTAGTGCGAAATCTGACAACGTGTTAAGTACTTCTATCTCAGACCACCTAGAACGATAATCCCGTCTCATTTAGAACCAATTTGGACTTTCCCACTCCTACTTAGGCCCTCAATTGATTTGAACAAGTCCTTCACTATATTGAAAAACACTTTTTGTTAAACTGTATAAAGATGGTATTTTTAGTGCGAAATCTGACAACGTGTTAAGTACTTCTATCTCAGACCACCTAGAACGATAGTTCCTTCTCACTTAGAACCCATTTGGACTTTCCCACTCCTACTTAGGCCCTCAATTGATTTGAACAAGTCCTTCACTATATTGAAAACAAGTTTTTGTTAAACTGTATAAAGATGGTATTTTTAGTGCGAAATCTGACAACGTGTTAAGTACTTCTATCTCAGACCACCTAGAACGATAGTTCCTTCTCATTTAGAACCCATTTGGACTTTCCCACTCCTACTTAGGCCCTCAATTGATTTGAACAAGTCCTTCACTATATTGAAAAACACTTTTTGTTAAACTGTATAAAGCTGGTTTTTTGAGAGCAAAATCTGACAACGTGTTAAGTACTTCTATCTCAGACCACCTAGAACGATAGTTCCTTCTCATTTAGAACCCATTTGGACTTTCCCACTCCTACTTAGGCCCTCAATTGATTTGAACAAGTCCTTCACTATATTGAAAAACACTTTTTGTTAAACTGTATAAAGCTGGTTTTTTGAGAGCAAAATCTGACAACGTGTTAAGTACTTCTATCTCAGACCACCTAGAACGATAGTTCCTTCTCACTTAGAACCCATTTGGACTTTCCCACTCCTACTTAGGCCCTCAATTGATTTGAACAAGTCCTTCACTATATTGAAAACAAGTTTTTGTTAAACTGTATAAAGATGGTATTTTTAGTGCGAAATCTGACAACGTGTTAAGTACTTCTATCTCAGACCACCTAAAACGATAGTTCCTTCTCATTTAGAACCCATTTGGACTTTCCCACTCCTACTTAGGCCCTCAATTGATTTGAACAAGTCCTTCACTATATTGAAAAACACTTTTTGTTAAACTGTATAAAGCTGGTTTTTTGAGAGCAAAATCTGACAACGTGTTAAGTACTTCTATCTCAGACCACCTAGAACGATAGTTCCTTCTCACTTAGAACCCATTTGGACTTTCCCACTCCTACTTAGGCCCTCAATTGATTTGAACAAGTCCTTCACTATATTGAAAACAAGTTTTTGTTAAACTGTATAAAGATGGTATTTTTAGTGCGAAATCTGACAACGTGTTAAGTACTTCTATCTCAGACCACCTAGAACGATAGTTCCTTCTCATTTAGAACCCATTTGGACTTTCCCACTCCTACTTAGGCCCTCAATTGATTTGAACAAGTCCTTCACTATATTGAAAAACACTTTTTGTTAAACTGTATAAAGCTGGTTTTTTGAGAGCAAAATCTGACAACGTGTTAAGTACTTCTATCTCAGACCACCTAGAACGATAGCTCCTTCTCATTTAGAACCCATTTGGACTTTCCCACTCCTACTTAGGCCCTCAATTGATTTGAACAAGTCCTTCACTATATTGAAAACAAGTTTTTGTTAAACTGTATAAAGATGGTATTTTTAGTGCGAAATCTGACAACGTGTTAAGTACTTCTATCTCAGACCACCTAGAACGATGATCCCGTCTCATTTAGAACCAATTTGGACTTTCCCACTCCTACTTAGGCCCTCAATTGATTTGAACAAGTCCTTCACTATATTGAAAAACACTTTTTGTTAAACTGTATAAAGATGGTATTTTTAGTGCGAAATCTGACAACGTGTTAAGTACTTCTATCTCAGACCACCTAGAACGATAGTTCCTTCTCACTTAGAACCCATTTGGACTTTCCCACTCCTACTTAGGCCCTCAATTGATTTGAACAAGTCCTTCACTATATTGAAAACAAGTTTTTGTTAAACTGTATAAAGATGGTATTTTTAGTGCGAAATCTGACAACGTGTTAAGTACTTCTATCTCAGACCACCTAGAACGATAATCCCGTCTCATTTAGAACCAATTTGGACTTTCCCACTCCTACTTAGGCCCTCAATTGATTTGAACAAGTCCTTCACTATATTGAAAAACACTTTTTGTTAAACTGTATAAAGATGGTATTTTTAGTGCGAAATCTGACAACGTGTTAAGTACTTCTATCTCAGACCACCTAGAACGATAGTTCCTTCTCACTTAGAACCCATTTGGACTTTCCCACTCCTACTTAGGCCCTCAATTGATATGAACAAGTCCTTCACTATATTGAAAAACACTTTTTATTAAACTGTATAAAGATGGTATTTTGAGAGCGAAATCTGACAACGTGTTAAGTACTTCTATCTCAGACCACCTAGAACGATAATCCCTTCTCATTTAGAACCCATTTGGTCTTTCCCACTCCTACTTAGGCCCTCAATTGATATGAACAAGTCCTTCACTATATTGAAAACAACTTTTCGTTAAACTGTATAAAGATGGTATTTTGAGTGCGAAATCTGACAACGTGTTAAGTACTTCTATCTCAGACCACCTAGAACGATAGTTCCTCCTCATTTAGAACCCATTTGGACTTTCCCACTCCTACTTAGGCCCTCAATTGATTTGAACAAGTCCTTCACTATATTGAAAAACACTTTTTGTTAAACTGTATAAAGCTGGTTTTTTGAGAGCAAAATCTGACAACGTGATAAGTACTTCTAACTCAGACCACCTAGAACGATAGTTCCTTCTCATTTAGAACCCATTTGGACTTTCCCACTCCTACTCAGGCCCTCAATTGATTTGAACAAGTCCTTCACTATATTGAAATCACTTTTTTTTAAACTGTATAAAGATGGTATTTTGAGAGCGAAATCTGACAACGTGTTAAGTACTTCTATCTCAGACCACCTAGAACGATAGCTCCTTCTCATTTAGAACCCATTTGGACTTTCCCACTCCTACTTAGGCCCTCAATTGATTTGAACAAGTCCTTCACTATATTGAAAACAAGTTTTTGTTAAACTGTATAAAGATGGTATTTTTAGTGCGAAATCTGACAACGTGTTAAGTACTTCTATCTCAGACCACCTAGAACGATAATCCCGTCTCATTTAGAACCAATTTGGACTTTCCCACTCCTACTTAGGCCCTCAATTGATTTGAACAAGTCCTTCACTATATTGAAAAACACTTTTTGTTAAACTGTATAAAGATGGTATTTTTAGTGCGAAATCTGACAACGTGTTAAGTACTTCTATCTCAGACCACCTAGAACGATAGTTCCTTCTCACTTAGAACCCATTTGGACTTTCCCACTCCTACTTAGGCCCTCAATTGATTTGAACAAGTCCTTCACTATATTGAAAACAAGTTTTTGTTAAACTGTATAAAGATGGTATTTTTAGAGCGAAATCTGACAACGTGTTAAGTACTTCTATCTCAGACCACCTAGAACGATAATCCCGTCTCATTTAGAACCAATTTGGACTTTCCCACTCCTACTTAGGCCCTCAATTGATTTGAACAAGTCCTTCACTATATTGAAAAACACTTTTTGTTAAACTGTATAAAGATGGTATTTTTAGTGCGAAATCTGACAACGTGTTAAGTACTTCTATCTCAGACCACCTAGAACGATAGTTCCTTCTCACTTAGAACCCATTTGGACTTTCCCACTCCTACTTAGGCCCTCAATTGATATGAACAAGTCCTTCACTATATTGAAAACAACTTTTCGTTAAACTGTATAAAGATGGTATTTTGAGTGCGAAATCTGACAACGTGTTAAGTACTTCTATCTCAAACCACCTAGAACGATAATCCCTTCTCATTTAGAACCCATTTGGACTTTCCCACTCCTACTTAGGCCCTCAATTGATTTGAACAAGTCCTTCACTATATTGAAAACAACTTTTCGTTAAACTGTATAAAGATGGTATTTTTAGTGCGAAATCTGACAACGTGTTAAGTACTTCTATCTCAGACCACCTAGAACGATAATCCCGTCTCATTTAGAACCCATTTGGACTTTCCCACTCCTACTTAGGCCCTCAATTGATTTGAACAAGTCCTTCACTATATTGAAAAACACTTTTTGTTAAACTGTATAAAGATGGTATTTTTAGTGCGAAATCTGACAACGTGTTAAGTACTTCTATCTCAGACCACCTAGAACGATAGTTCCTTCTCACTTAGAACCCATTTGGACTTTCCCACTCCTACTTAGGCCCTCAATTGATATGAACAAGTCCTTCACTATATTGAAAACAACTTTTCGTTAAACTGTATAAAGATGGTATTTTTAGTGCGAAATCTGACAACGTGTTAAGTACTTCTATCTCAGACCACCTAGAACGATAATCCCGTCTCATTTAGAACCCATTTGGACTTTCCCACTCCTACTTAGGCCCTCAATTGATTTGAACAAGTCCTTCACTATATTGAAAAACACTTTTTGTTAAACTGTATAAAGATGGTATTTTTAGTGCGAAATCTGACAACGTGTTAAGTACTTCTATCTCAGACCACCTAGAACGATAGTTCCTTCTCACTTAGAACCCATTTGGACTTTCCCACTCCTACTTAGGCCCTCAATTGATATGAACAAGTCCTTCACTATATTGAAAACAACTTTTCGTTAAACTGTATAAAGATGGTATTTTTAGTGCGAAATCTGACAACGTGTTAAGTACTTCTATCTCAGACCACCTAGAACGATAATCCCGTCTCATTTAGAACCCATTTGGACTTTCCCACTCCTACTTAGGCCCTCAATTGATTTGAACAAGTCCTTCACTATATTGAAAAACACTTTTTGTTAAACTGTATAAAGATGGTATTTTTAGTGCGAAATCTGACAACGTGTTAAGTACTTCTATCTCAGACCACCTAGAACGATAGTTCCTTCTCACTTAGAACCCATTTGGACTTTCCCACTCCTACTTAGGCCCTCAATTGATATGAACAAGTCCTTCACTATATTGAAAACAACTTTTCGTTAAACTGTATAAAGATGGTATTTTGAGTGCGAAATCTGACAACGTGTTAAGTACTTCTATCTCAGACCACCTAGAACGATAATCCCTTCTCATTTAGAACCCATTTGGACTTTCCCACTCCTACTTAGGCCCTCAATTGATTTGAACAAGTCCTTCACTATATTGAAGAACACTTTTTGTTAAACTGTATAAAGCTGGTATTTTGAGAGCGAAATCTGACAACGTGTTAAGTACTTCTAACTCAGACCACCTAGAACGATAGTTCCTTCTCATTTAGAACCCATTTGGACTTTCCCACTCCTACTCAGGCCCTCAATTGATTTGAACAAGTCCTTCACTATATTGAAAAACACTTTTTGTTAAACTGTATAAAGATGGTACTTTGAGAGCGAAATCTGACAACGTGTTAAGTACTTCTCTCTCAGACCACCTAGAACGATAGTTCCTTCTCAATTAGAACCCATTTGGACTTTCCCACTCCTACTTAGGCCCTCAATTGATTTGAACAAGTCCTTCACTATATTGAAAACAAGTTTTTGTTAAACTGTATAAAGATGGTATTTTTAGTGCGAAATCTGACAACGTGTTAAGTACTTCTATCTCAGACCACCTAGAATGATAATTCCTTCTCATTTAGAATCCATTTGGACTTTCCCACTCCTACTTAGGCCCTCAATTCATTTGAACAAGTCCTTCATTATATTGAAAAACACTTTTTTTTAAACTGTACAAAGATGGTATTTTGAGAGCGAAATCTGACAACGTGTTAAGTACTTCTATCTCAGACCACCTAGAACGATAGTTCCTTCTCATTTAGAACCCATTTGGACTTTCCCACTCCTACTTAGGCCCTCAATTGATATGAACAAGTCCTTCACTATATTGAAAACAACTTTTCGTTAAACTGTATAAAGATGGTATTTTGAGAGCGAAATCTGACAACGTGTTAAGTACTTCTACCTCAGACCACCTAGAACGATAATCCCTTCTCATTTAGAACCCATTTAGACTTTCCCACTCCTACTTAGGCCCTCAATTAATTTGAACAAGTCCTTCACTATATTGAAAAACACTTTTTGTTAAACTGTATAAAGCTGGTATTTTGAGTGCGAAATCTGACAACGTGTTAAGTACTTCTATCTCAGACAACCTAGAACGATAATTCTTCTCACTTAGAACCCATTTGGATTTCCCACTCCTACTTAGGCCCTCAATTGATTTGAGCAAGTCCTTCACTATATTGAAAAACACTTTTTGTTAAACTGTATAAAGATGGTATTTTGAGTGCGAAATCTGACAACGTGTTAAGTACTTCTATCTCAGACCACCTAGATTGATAATCCCTTCTCATTTAGAACCCATTTGGACTTTCCCACTCCTACTTAGGCCCTCAATTGATTTGAACAAGTCCTTCACTATATTGAAAAACACTTTTTGTTAAACTGTATAAAGATGGTATTTTGAGTGCGAAATCTGACAACGTGTTAAGTACTTCTATCTCAGACCACCTAGAACGATAATTCCTTCTCATCCAGAACCCATTTGGACTTTCACACTCCTACTTAGGCCCTCAATTGATTTGAACAAGTCCTTCACTATATTGAAAAACACTCTTTGTTAAACTGTATAAAGATGGTATTTTGAGTGCGAAATCTGACAACGTGTTAAGTACTTCTATCTCAGACCACCTAGAACGATAGTTCCTTCTCATTTAGAACCCATTTGGACTTTCCACTCCTACTTAGGCCCTCAATTGATTTGAACAAGTCCTTCACTATATTGAAAACAAGTTTTTGTTAAACTGTATAAAGATGGTATTTTTAGTGCGAAATCTGACAACGTGTTAAGTACTTCTATCTCAGACCACCTAGAATGATAATTCCTTCTCATTTAGAATCCATTTGGACTTTCCCACTCCTACTTAGGCCCTCAATTCATTTGAACAAGTCCTTCATTATATTGAAAAACACATTTTTTTAAACTGTATAAAGATGGTATTTTGAGTGCGAAATCTGACAACGTGTTAAGTACTTCTATCTCAGACCACCTAGAACGATAATCCCTTCTCATTTAGAACCCATTTGGACTTTCCCACTGCTACTTAGGCCCTCAATTGATTTGAACAAGTCCTTCACTATATTGAAAAACACTTTTTGTTAAACTGTATAAAGCTGGTATTTTGAGTGCGAAATCTGACAACGTGTTAAGTACTTCTATCTCAGACAACCTAGAACGATAATTCTTCTCATTTAGAACCCACTTGGATTTTCCCACTCCTACTTAGGCCCTCAATTGATTTGAGCAAGTCCTTCACTATATTGAAAAACACTTTTTGTTAAACTGTATAAAGATGGTATTTTGAGTGCGAAATCTGACAACGTGTTAAGTACTTCTATCTCAGACCACCTAGATTGATAATCCCTTCTCATTTAGAACCCAATTGGATTTTCCCACTCCTACTTAGGCCCTCAATTGATTTGAACAAGTCCTTCACTATATTGAAAAATACTTTTTGTTAAACTGTATAAAGATGGTATTTTGAGTGCGAAATCTGACAACGTGTTAAGTACTTCTATCTCAGACCACCTAGAACGATAATGCCTTCTCATTTAGAACCCATTTGGACTTTCACACTCCTACTTAGGCCCTCAATTGATTTGAACAAGTCCTTCACTATATTGAAAAACACTCTTTGTTAAACTGTATAAAGATGGTATTTTGAGTGCGAAATCTGACAACGTGTTAAGTACTTCTATCTCAGACCACCTAGATTGATAATCCCTTCTCATTTAGAACCCATTTGGATTTTCCCACTCCTACTTAGGCCCTCAATTGATTTGAACAAGTCCTTCACTATATTGAAAAACACTTTTTGTTAAACTGTATAGAGATGGTATTTTGAGTGCGAAATCTGACAACGTGTTAAGTACTTCTATCTCAGACCACCTAGAACGATAATTCCTTCTCATCCAGAACCCATTTGGACTTTCACACTCCTACTTAGGCCCTCAATTGATTTGAACAAGTCCTTCACTATATTGAAAAACACTCTTTGTTAAACTGTATGAAGATGGTATTTTGAGTGCGAAATCTGACAACGTGTTAAGTACTTCTATCTCGGACCACCTAGAACGATAGTTCCTTCTCATTTAGAACCCATTTGGACTTTCCCACTCCTACCTAGGCCCTCAATTGATTTGAACAAGTCCTTCACTATATTGAAAACAAGTTTTTGTTAAACTGTATAAAGATGGTATTTTTAGTGCGAAATCTGACAACGTGTTAAGTACTTCTATCTCAGACCACCTAGAATGATAATTCCTTCTCATTTAGAATCCATTTGGACTTTCCCACTCCTACTTAGGCCCTCAATTCATTTGAACAAGTCCTTCATTATATTGAAAAACACATTTTTTTAAACTGTATAAAGATGGTATTTTGAGTGCGAAATCTGACAACGTGTTAAGTACTTCTATCTCAGACCACCTAGAACGATAATCCCTTCTCATTTAGAACCCATTTGGACTTTCCCACTCCTACTTAGGCCCTCAATTGATTTGAACAAGTCCTTCACTATATTGAAAAACACTTTTTGTTAAACTGTATAAAGCTGGTATTTTGAGTGCGAAATCTGACAACGTGTTAAGTACTTCTATCTCAGACCAGCTAGATCAACAATTAGCCCTCTATCAGAACCTAATAGGACTGTGACACTCCTGCGTAGACCCTCAGATCATTTGAACAAGTCCTTGAATATACTGAAAGAGACTTTTTATGAAAACGCACAAGAATAATTTTTGAGCTCGAAATTTGACAACGTATTAAGAACTTTTTTCTCAGACCAGTTAGAGCAACAATTAGCCCTTTTTCAGAGCCTACTAGGACTAAGACACTCCTAGGTAGAATATCAAAACGTTGAACAAGACCTAAGCTGTAAAAACCGAAGCTGTGCGGTGCACAGCAAACCAGACCAAAAAAAAGCAGAAGCAAACAAAAAAAGCGCAAAATTGAAAATCCAAGAAGAGCGCAAAGCTTCAACGAACCTTCTTGCTTTGCAAGAACACATTCCCACGATGTGGGAACACGGACCAAAAAAACCGGTCCGAAAACCGCAGCTCTGCGGTGCAGAGCAAACCAGACCGAAAGAAAGCAACAGCTAGCCAAGCTGGCTAGCAAAGAAGCGGGAAGAACTCACCTGGCAGGAGACGACAGCAGACAGAAGAGAAGCCAAAACAAACTCTGAAAACACATTTTGTTTGTATACATAAAAGAACATCAAAGACAACACACGAGACGCACGGCCACCCCCACCAAGCGACCGCTCCCCCCCCCCGGCGCCGAACCCCCCCCCCCCCCCAAACGACCCCCCCCCCAAAAAAACACCAACCGACCAACGCCAAATTTTAGCATCAGTTCTGGAACATTGCCATGGAACTCAGAGAGCATGGAAATACATTTTGCAATGGACACGAGAATAAGTTACGATGAAGTTACGTCACGAACGGACGTCAGAAACGTCCAAAATGACCTAAATTACGGTCGACTCGCGGGCTAATTTCACTACTTTTTGAAACAACACTATGTGATATGTATACCATTGAAACCGTCTTGAACTAAGCTGTTCATATCACTAAACAAAATGAAAAAGTTCCCTCTATACACAGAGTTATTAGCAAAAATCGACCGAGTCCGATCGAAAATAGGGACGTTTCCCATGCTCGTACTCAAATTTACAACTTCTGGTGAATATTTTTTCAGGTTTCATTATATCAAAAGAAAGCACGCATAACGAGCTCTCTGATTATGCAACTCAATGGGAAAAAAAATTCGTGTAGGCAGAGTTATTAACGATCGAGCCGTTGGTGCCAAATGCACCAAAAAAGGACTTGGATGACCCAAAATGCCCAACACCTTCATCAACGATTATGATTAAAACAACCAAACATATATGGGGAGAATTCCCATTATCAGGGGAGTCTAAACAACCAATTCTCGGACAGTTTAATGACGATATTCAGAGGTCACCAGATGATCAGACCTGGCAGTCATCCTCTTCTGGGGTTCAAAATGGGGTCAAGTTTACAGGGTAATTTCTCGAAAACGACCGAACAAAAACAAACGCCGTTAAAACAGTTATTAGCACTGCTTGAGATACGCATCATATTAAAAAATGAGCCCAATCCGTGCATTCTTCGAGGAGTTATAGCAAAAATAAGGTACCGTACCAAATGACCCTAGAAGAGATATACGCCACTTTCAGAGCTAAAATTGACCTTCTGAACTACAGAAAACGCACTATAAAACATATATGAGGAGAATCCTCACTATCAGGGGAGTCTAAAGAACCAATTCGCGGGGCTAAATTCGTCATTTTTGTTGGTCTAACATGTACATACCTGAAATGTACCCGGACACGAATAGGTAAAAATGGAGGTATGTGTCCTGGCCAATTTCTCGAAAACGGCTGAAAGGAACAAAACGCCATTTACAGGGATTCAAGTACGGCTCACGCTGAGTTCAAATCAACAAACAGATCAAAAATCGGTTTACTCTACGAGGAGATATTCCAACATAAAGGTACCGTACCAAATGACTAAATAGGACAAGTACGGCGCAGGTTTCGCTAAAATTGACCACCTGGACTACGTAAAACTACATACAAAATATATATGGGGAGACTCCCCACTAACTGGGGATTCTAAATCACTAACACTTGTTGGGTAAATCACGTGTTTTGTTGTACCGAAATTTGGGTCACCCAGAATAGCCCGAAAATTCGAACTATTTCAAATTTGAACAATAATAACTTTTTGATTAGGCCGATTTGGGAAACGAACCAAACACTGCAAGCAAGAGGGGTTCAGTTCTAACAAAATGCGACCACTCCGGTTTAATTTGGTTCAGTACTTTAGGAGATATTAAGAAAATACTGTTCTGTACCCCATTTTTTGAGCTAAATTCGAAGCCCAAGATCTCCGGAACCGACGTAAAACAACGTGAAACAGCGTTCCCGGCGTATTTGTGGGTGTAATTCTGGTCCACTTCCACATTCTAGGTCACGGCAAACCTTCATGGTGAGGTGGGAAAAAATTTCCCACCTCACCATGAAGGTTATGGTGTTTTGTGTGTTTTGACATAAAACAACATCAACAGAAATTTGATGAAATCGTGAAAAAAGTAAAATTGTTGAATTAAGCTCATCAATTAATACAAGTAGCTCCAAAGACCTAAATGGTGCCTAGAAAGCACAAATTGCACGCCGAAAAACCTGTTCTTTGCGCAAAACACCACTAATCGATTAAAATTTGAGAATTGTTAAGTTTTCCAGCTTTCACTGTTAAATTACCCTTTCACAAAAACTTTTTATGAAGGCGACTAATAATTTCATCAAAGACGGGCTTAAAAGGAAGAGAATGCGCTCTAAATTACCCATTTTGGTTAATATTTGACAGAGAAACAAGAAAAAAGGCCAAAAACGGAGTGCCTTTTTTATGCGACGAAACAAACTTCGTTCCTCAGCATTTGCAGACTCTGCCAGAACATCCACCGTAAATATTTCAATTCACCCGGGCATTATTCTGTTCTTAGGCCTGGAATGATAAAAACCAATTAGGAGAAACTTTTAACTGCGAAACAGCTGCTTTAAATAGCGCGTCCTAATGTTTTTCAAACAAAAAAATTTGATAAATTGTCATTTCAGGAAAAAACTGTTGTAGTTCTCCATTACCAATAGCTATTATAAATCTTTCAAGAAGCTAATGAAAGAAAATTGATGAAACAAACAATAGCAAACGAAAGAGGCGTCAAAAAACTAAAAACAATCATTTACAATTGAAAAAACAGTCGGAACTTTTTTAAAGATTTTACTTAATTTTTCTAGTTCTTAAAGTGCAGCATAGTTCGAGTGCTGCGTTCTTTCTACAATTGAAGTTTTGAAGTTGCATGACGTTGATAGACATTGTGAGAACTAGGAAGAAATGAAAATTTGATGATTGAGTTCACTTGCAATACAAAAGTTTTCCTTCGGGTTATTATGGATGAAAGAAGATTACTTGAAATCTTATTAGTTTTAAAATTTGACTAAAATTAGACAAAATGAGTTCTTACATGTTACGATTGTTACGATATCTGCAGTGTTTATATTATTTCACTTGTGTGCTTCATAAAGAGCGAAAGTCTATTGAAAAAGTATCAAAAACTATCCTTGATAAACTTTACCCTCACTTATTTACAACATTTAAAAATCAAAAAATTTTCAATGTGTTATAAATTTTCCCCATTTTTCGAGCCCTTATTCCCATTTCAATCTTGTTTTGGCTTCAACAGAAGTCCCATTCGGCTACAGAATGAGTTTAGAAGGGATTAAAAGGTTTGAGACATATTCACATTTAGGATTTTCGGCAGGTACCTATTTTATCAGCGACATACGATGTTATCGCAACACAAAACGCATGATTGACTATTTTGCAGACACTATGTGATTTATCACTCTCAACAGACTGCTGACAATTGTTTTTTGTAGTACTTGCTACCTAATAAGGACTCAAAACGATGGGACAATAGTAAAATGTTTTTTACAGAACAAAAAGTCGAATAAAAAATTATTTATCATAAGCTGGAACGCACTAGATGCCTTTGTTTGACTTTTTGAGAGTTTACCACTTCCATCACCTTTGGTAAGAACAGATTGAACTATTTAAACGATCATTGAACTGTTTTCATGAAAACAAGTATTTGAAACACGTTATCGACGCTAAAATCTATATAAAAAAATATTGTTTTTATTTCAAGTTTGGCTGTCAATAATTTTTTTACCGGCATGAATGAAGAAAGCAGCGAGCACGGCAAACATAAACTGTTTGGTGCTATCAAAATGCGACTATGCCGAACAGATTTGGTTCAGTACTTCAGGAGCATTTAACAAATCCCTAAGTATACCCCATTTTTTCAGCTATTTTTAGAGCCCAAAAATGACGAAAAAATTCGAGTGCTGCGTTCTTTCTACAATTGAAGTTTTGAAGTTGCATGACGTTGATAGACATTGTGAGAACTAGGAAGAAATGAAAATTTGATGATTGAGTTCACTTGCAATACAAAAGTTTTCCTTCGGGTTATTATGGATGAAAGAAGATTACTTGAAATCTTATTAGTTTTAAAATTTGACTAAAATTAGACAAAATGAGTTCTTACATGTTACGATTGTTACGATATCTGCAGTGTTTATATTATTTCACTTGTGTGCTTCATAAAGAGCGAAAGTCTATTGAAAAAGTATCAAAAACTATCCTTGATAAACTTTACCCTCACTTATTTACAACATTTAAAAATCAAAAAATTTTCAATGTGTTATAAATTTTCCCCATTTTTCGAGCCCTTATTCCCATTTCAATCTTGTTTTGGCTTCAACAGAAGTCCCATTCGGCTACAGAATGAGTTTAGAAGGGATTAAAAGGTTTGAGACATATTCACATTTAGGATTTTCGGCAGGTACCTATTTTATCAGCGACATACGATGTTATCGCAACACAAAACGCATGATTGACTATTTTGCAGACACTATGTGATTTATCACTCTCAACAGACTGCTGACAATTGTTTTTTGTAGTACTTGCTACCTAATAAGGACTCAAAACGATGGGACAATAGTAAAATGTTTTTTACAGAACAAAAAGTCGAATAAAAAATTATTTATCATAAGCTGGAACGCACTAGATGCCTTTGTTTGACTTTTTGAGAGTTTACCACTTCCATCACCTTTGGTAAGAACAGATTGAACTATTTAAACGATCATTGAACTGTTTTCATGAAAACAAGTATTTGAAACACGTTATCGACGCTAAAATCTATATAAAAAAATATTGTTTTTATTTCAAGTTTGGCTGTCAATAATTTTTTTACCGGCATGAATGAAGAAAGCAGCGAGCACGGCAAACATAAACTGTTTGGTGCTATCAAAATGCGACTATGCTGAACAGATTTGGTTCAGTACTTCAGGAGCATTTAACAAATCCCTAAGTATACCCCATTTTTTCAGCTATTTTTAGAGCCCAAAAATGCCGAAAAAATTCTTGACGTGGTTGAAAGGTACCTCTAGCGTGTTTTTGGGAGTAAACTCAGTCCATCTTTGCGTTCCCAATTGAGACAAAACTTCATGGTAAGATGGGAAAAAATTTCCCGCCTCGCCATGAAGGTTATGGTGTTTCATCAGTTTTGATACAGAACAACATACACCGAAATTTGAAAAAACAATAAAAATAGAAAAATTGTTGAAATACCAACAACCATTGATATAGTCAAATTAAGAGACTTGAGTATTGCCTGGAAAACACATATTGCACGCAAAAAATTTGTTCGATTACAAAAGGCACACCTCAGCCAATCGAATCTGAGATCGGACACTGTTCTCAGGATTGAATCTTGAATAACCGTTCAATAAAAAATTTTCAAGACAAACAAATTACATTGCATGCAGTAACCATTTAAGCGCCACCAATTGCGCTGCTGATAAGCCAGTTAGATGCCAAAACTATATAGAAGTCCAGAAAATAAAAAACCTTGATTTATTTTTTTTAAAGCGATCAAATGAATTTATTGTTGCGCATTTGAAGATTCTTCTTAAATCATTCTTGTAAATAGTTTAAACTATCTTATTGTAGATCTGCAAGACGGCTCTTGCTGTTGTGAAGGCCCAAAGGTAACTGACTTTTCAAATGAGCCAAAATTTGAATAAAATATTTTCTTCTGAAACCAGAACAGATTTAATTGAAACGAACGCAAAAAAAACACTTTAATTTTTCTTTTCTTTCCTATAAAATGTGGGCCTGTTTTTAGGTATTTTTTCATCAGCTACTGTGGATAATTGGAACTGAATTTTTTCTGGTTGATTAATGACATGAACTGCAGAAGATATCATTTGACTTCCAAAGTTCTGCACCGCCTCACAAGGGGCGTAACATGTTTTTGCTATTTCAAACTAAATCAAAGTAAAATTTTTGAACGTTATGTGTACCTGCAGAGCAAATTAATGTCTGAAAAAACACTTTGGAGAAATTACAAAACTTGGTACGGCCTTATACGGCGCCGTACTATGTTTTTTAATTTTTCATAGATGTGAAAAGTGCCAAAAATTATTGAAAAAATGACTTGTGCAAGATAATCGTTTTTTTTAAAAAACCCATTTAGGAAGGTAGACTTTAGAAATTGGCAATTGCATCAATTGGATACGGTGCCGTAGAAAACTTATTACGGCCTTATACGGTGCCGTACAATGTTTTGTAAGTTTTCTAGGGCAGCGTATAAGTCTTAGTAAGTTTTCAAAGTTTCGTCTAAGGTGGTCAACCTGGGTATGTGTCGAGGCCAATTTCTCAAAAACGGCCGAAAGGAACAAAACGCCATTTACAGGGATTCAAGTACTGCTCAAGCTGAGTTCAATTAAAAAAACAGATCAACAATCGGTTCACTCTACGAGGAGATATTCCAACATAAAGGTACAGTACCAAATGACCAAAATGACCCTTTTCGGGTCTTGTTTCTGGACTATAACCAATAACCACTCATTATAACCACCTCTAAAATATAAGTGGGACAATCCTTATTATCGGACGGGTCTAACGAACTAAATGTGACCTTACTGTAACTTTGCGAAACTTAATAAACGGCAGGAAACAGTTCCATAAATGTTTATTTTGTCCCCTACAATTTATAGAGAGTCCAGTTGCGGAAACATGCACCTAAAATCAAAGAGAATCTTCTCTTCATCGAATAGGGTGTGAAGCAGTGCTTATAATGGAAAATGCAATTAGTTCGAACAAAGAAGAGTAACAATCTGATTGTGAAAGACATTAAACAAATGGAAACTAAATGAGGGCCCTACGTCGTTACGGTTTCAATATATGTGTAATCCAGTTTTCCAGAGATCTACTTCATGCAGGAATAATAGTTTCCGATTGAAAATATAAGGAAGAGAAATCGGATTCAAGTTGATCCACTTTAAAACAACCGCGTTTCCTGTTGTTACAATTTAAAGAAATTAAAGTTTCTTTAAACGGTTTTTCTGGAACTTCAGTATTGATGTTCACTTCAAAAACCCCGAATGCCTCCCAAATTACATGTTCGATCTACAAACATCTATAGGGCTGAAGAGTGGGAAGCTTTTATATTAAACTTAACTGTAACTTGCGAAACTTAATACATGGCAGGAAATAGTTCCATAAATGTTTATTTTGTCCGGTTTAATTTATAGAGAGTCCAGTTGCGGAAACATGCAGCTAACATCAAAGAAAAACTTCTCTTCATCGGATAGGTTGTGAAGCAGTGCTTATAATGGAAAATGCAATTAGTTCGAACTAAGAAGAGTAACAATCTGATTCTGAAAGACTTTAAACAAATGGAAGCTAAATGAGGGCCATATGTCGTTACGGTTTCAATTTATGTGTAATCCAGTTTTCAAGAGATCTACTTTATGCAGGGAAATATAGTTTTTGATTTAACATATAAGGAAGAGTGATTGAATTCAGTTTGATCCACTTTAAAACCACTGCGTTTCCTGTTGTTACAATTTAAAGAAATTAAAGTCTCTTTAAACGGTTTTTCTGGAACTTCAGTATTGATGTTCACTTCAAAAACCCCGAATGCCTCCCAAATTACTTGTTCGATCTACGAACATCTATAGGGCTGAAGAGTGGGAAATTTTTATATTAAACTTAACTGTAACTTTGCGAAACTTAATACATGGCAGGAAATAGTTCCATAAATGTTTATTTTGTCCCGTTTAATATATAGAGAGTCCAGTTGCGGAAACATGCACCTAACATCAAAGAGAAACTTCTCTTCATCGGATAGGTTGTGAAGCAGTGCTTATAATGGAAAATGCAATTAGTTCGAACTAAGAAGAGTAACAATCTGATTCTGAAAGACTTTAAACAAATGGAAGCTAAATGAGGAAAATATGTCGTTACGGTTTCAATTTATGTGTAATCCAGTTTTCAAGAGATCTACTTTATGCAGGGAAAAATAGTTTTTGATTTAACATATAAGGAAGAGTGATTGAATTCAGTTTGATCCACTTTAAAACCACTGCGTTTCCTGTTGTTACAATTTAAAGAAACTAAAGTCTCTTTAAACGGTTTTTCTGGAACTTCAGTATTGATGTTCACTTCAAAAACCCCGAATAGCTGCCAAATTACTTGTTCGATCTAGAAACATCACTAGGGTTGAAGAGTGGGAAGCTTTTGTATTAAACCTAACTGTAACTCTGCGAAACTTAATAAACGGCAGGAAATAGTTCCATAAATGTTTATTTTGCCCCCTGTAATTTATAGAAAGTCCAGTTGCGGAAACACGCACCTAACATCAAAGAGAAACTTCTCTTCGTCGGACAGGGTGTGAAGCAATGCTTATAATGGAAAATGCATTTAGTTCGAACTAAGAAGAGTAACAATCTAATTCTGAAAGACTTTAAACAAATGGAAGCTAAATGAGGGCCATATGTCGTTACGGTTTCAATTTATGTGTAATCCAGTATTCCAGAGATCTACTTTATGCAGGGAATTATAGTTTTTTATTTAACATATAAGGAAGAGTGATTGAATTCAGTTTGATCCACTTTAAAGCCACTGCGTTTCCTGTTGTTACAATTTAAAGAAATTAAAGTCTCTTTAAACGGTTTTTCTGGAACTTCCGTATTAATGTTCACTTTAAAAACCCCGAATGGCTCCCAAATTACTTGTTCGATCTAGAAACATCACTAGGGCTGAAGAGTGGGAAGCTTTTATATTAAACCTAACTGTAACTTTGCGAAACTTAATAAACGGCACAAAATAGTTCCATAAATGTTTATTTTGCCCCCTATAATTTATAGAAAGTCCAGTTGCGAAAACATGCACCTAACATCAAAGAGATACTTCTCTTCATCGGACAGGTTTTGAAGCAGTGCCTATAATGGAAAATGCAATTAGTTCGAACTAAGAAGAGTAACAATCTGATTCTGAAAGACTTTAAACAAATGGAAGCTAAATGAGGGCCATATGTCGTTACGGTTTCAATTTATGTGTAATCCAGTTTTCCAGAGATCTACTTAATGAAGGGAATTATAGTTTTTGATTTAACATATAAGGAAGAGTGATTGGATTCAGTTTGATCCACTTTAAAACCACTGCGTTTCCTGTTGTTATGATTTAAAGAAATTAAAGTTTATTTAAACCACTTTTCTGAAAATTCAGTATTGATATTCACTTAAAAAATCCCAATTAGTTCTTAAACTAATTGTTCGATCTAGAAATATCACTAGGGCTGAAGAATGGGAAGCTTTTATATTAAATTTAACTGTAACTTTGCGAAACTTGATAAACAGCAGGAAATAGTTCCATGTTTGTTTTGTCCCCCATAATTTGTCGAGAGCCCAGTTTCAGAAACATGTACCCATATTTAACAAGCAAACTTCAGTTAGACGGACAGGGTTTTGAAGAACTGCTCATGTTGGAAAATGGAATTAGTTCGATTCAAGAAGAATATCAATCTGATTCCGAAAAGCTTTAAAGAAATGGAGACTAAATGAGAACTATATGCCGTTACCGTTTCTATATTGGTAGAATTCAATATTCCGCAGATCTACGTTATGCAGGAGTAGTTGTTTTTGATTGAAAATATATTGGAGATTTCTTCAATTCAAACTGATCCACTTTAAAACCACCGCAGTTCAGGTTGTTTTGATTTTAAAGAATTCATTGTTGCTTGAAACCGTTATGTTGAGACTTCACTTTTGGTGTTAACCTCTAATAGCATTAAAGCCTCCAACAATACTTGGTCAAGCTAGAAATATCAGTAGGTCTGAAGAGAGGAAAAATTTTATATTGAACTTCACCGTAATTTTGCGAAACTCAACAAACGGCTGGAAACTGTTCCATAAATGTGTTTTTGTCCCCTTAATATAGCAGAGAACCCCAATTTGGAAACTTTTACCTGATTATAACAAACAATTTTAAGTTCGATGAATAGGGTTTTGAAGTAGTGCATTTGTTGGAAAATGGAATCAGTTCGAACTAAAATAAAAATCAATCTGAATCTGACAGACTATAATTAATGGAAGCTACATGAAGATCATATGTCGAAACCGCTTCTATATTAGTGTAATCCAGTTTTACAGAGATTTTATTATGCAGGAATAATAGTTTTTAACTTAATATATAAGGAAGAGTGATTGGATTCAAGTTGATACACTTTAAAACCACTTTTTAACTTTCTCTAAACAGTTTTTCTGAAACCAGTTCTTTCGGTACCACTCGGAATCGATTTGTGAGCAGCCAATACATAAACAGAGGCGCGTGAAAAATAAAAATACCAGTTTTTGCAAAATTGGTGCGTTACTGCCTTTTTGAATTTTTTTGAGCACTCACTGAAAGTAATTTTGGGGTTTGCTGTATTGTAGGTCGACAAATATTAGCTCAAATTGCTTCATATAAGGATCATTGTAAAGCTCTTGTAATAAACTTCAACATTTGGTTTGCAAATTTTACTAAAAATAAACAATTATGTACCGCAGAAAGTTATTGAAAAGTTAAGGTAAGTTAAGGTAATTTTACCTTAACACAGTTCAGGTAATTTTTTACCTTAACTCAAGTTAAGGTAAAGTTAAGGTAACTTTTACCTTAATTTTACCTTAACAGAGGTTTACCTTAACTGCGTTAAGGTAACTTTACCTGAACTTTTTTTAGTGTATATATATATATATATATATATATATATATATATATATATATATATATATATTTATACAATTTAAAATGAAAACCAACATGTAGTTTAAGGTTGAAGGAAATGGAAGCTGACACTTCAGTTTTGAGTCTTATTGCGATATTATTTCCATGCCAAAATATTATTAAAGAGCGCCATAATGAGTCCTATCCTGAACTATTTCCTCTCAACGAAGTGAGTAAATTAGTTCCTTTTGCATGAATCTTCCTATGGTATCACATTAGTTGTTGAGATTACCGTTTTTAATTATGTTACAAGTTTTTAAGAAAAAAGAACAACAGTTCAAACAACCTACTCTTAATTCGTTTTTCGGCATCAAGACAAGATTAAATCAAAATAAAAGTTGGACGTGAATTTTTATGCTTTATTCTTGGTTTTTTCTATCAATTTATTGGTACTATGAGAATGAATAGTACTATTATTGATAGAGTCTGAAAACTGATTTGCTGACTGCTATTTTTTAAATTTTAAATGGGAAACAAATTTTGTTGATGCTTACTGATATCAGTTGACAAATTAATTATCAGTTTTTTGCTAGAAGGTCTTTAATAATAGAGCAATAACTGCAATTTACAACAAAAAGTGTTTCTTAATCAAGTTTCGCGTTATTTAATGCTTGAAAAAGGTGAACAGTATCCGTTATTTATAGAAGTTGAGAAATTTGCTGTCTTTCTTTTTTATCCAATAGTAAAATAAATCTCATTTTTTAAAGTTAATGAAAATTACCTCAACTGGTTTCAGAAAGAGCAGTTTCTACTTTATTCAGAGAGCTTCGCCCAAACTTAACAACTTAAGATGCAGCTTTTCTGACAAAGATTTTCTGAAGTATTTGATTCCTGGAGTTCTTCTTGTCAACTTGTAGCTTATTCTCAATGATAGGTGCCAAGCACTTTCGTGCATTTAAAACTTTAACCTTTTTATTGATACTATGTCATAACTGATGTTTTGTTTGCTGGACAATACGCGTTTTCATGAAAAGTTTGTGAGTGGTCAATACTTTTACATGAGGCCCAAGTGAACGCTTCAAATCTTTCATTATAGTTTTGATCGAATATGTATAAGAAATAACTGAAATAAGAAAACAATATTCAGATAATAGCTAATGATTTTAACAGCTTGAATAATTTGTGTTTTTGAGAAACGTCCGTTATTTTTTGAGTTTTTCTGCATCTTTCCGACCCAAGCCCATCTATATTTTTGACTTTATTCTAAACCAAGAGAAGAAGAGATGATCAAAAATAGAAGTTTGGATTTTAAACTATCCATATACAACCAAACTAATAACTGAATTACATAACACCACGCCTCAATATAGCACCCAAAAAATCTACCAGTGATAAGAATGCGAGAAAACAAACAAACAAAAATAAGCAAAAACTACAAAAGAAATTCACAGTAAAAACACAAAATATGAGTTTCAATCCCCTACTATTATCGTCACGAAATACACTCAGTTAAAGGCGTAACAAGCAAAATTAAACGTTTGTTTACTACAAAGCTGGTGGGACACTTCGTTAATGAGACTGGGTAACAAGTTGGCAAGAAAAAGAAAAAATGAAGCGGAATTCATAATTCAATCAACATATTGAAAAGAAATAATTTCAAACGTCTTAAAAACAAATAGCTTTTAACAAGACAATTCTTAATTCAAGAAAATTTACCACTACAGAAAGAACAAGAAAAAGGCAAGTTCACAGAAAAAAATCAAATAGAAAAATGTCGAAGCCATTAAGAAATGAACCTTTCAGTAGGAACATTTCAACCCTGCTGAAAGCAATGGGATTCATTTTATTGTAGCAATGTAAATTCCAAAATCACAAAATTTTAATGACGACCGTTAGTATCCAAGCCATTATAATCGAGGAAAACAATGATATCTCTTATTCATTATTAATCAATAAGTAATCACAATAAATCTAACGACTTGAAAATTACGATAGATAAAGGCGAAAACCAAAAAAAATCTGTAGATTAGTGCAAGAAGAAAGTGTTGAGGCCATTAAAATCATCATATTTCCTCTGAAAATTTTCTCTTAGATTACTTGAACGCCTTTTTAAGATTTCATAAAAAACAAAATTGAGAAAAAAATCCAAAAATACGAAAAAGTATGAAAACTCGTTATAAAACCAATAGTTAGAAGATAAAATTGCCGAACGTATAAAGTATAGTCTCATAAAAAATTAAGATACTGTGTCATTAGGGAGTTTGACCTACAAGTTCAAAAAAAAATGTCAGTTAAGGTTCAAAAAAATCGAACTAATTTTAAGGTCTTAACAACCATTATCTGTCCACCTAAATCACTAGATAGGTTCACTAATAAGCCTTAGTGAGCTTATTGCACTTTTAATTAGTGAGTCTATGCAATAAGACTAGAGAAAATTGTTAAATTCTTAAAAAGTTATTCTTTTATTTGCATGAAGAAGCATGTCACCTCTCATTGAAGAGAAAGAGTTGCAAGTTGACAGGAAGAAAAACAAAATTAAAAAAAATTATAAATTTTAGAAAAAGGAATAACATCATAAACAATAAAATTATTAGCTGTTAACTGACTGCATTGAATAAGTTCAATAAATAAGTTCTGCATTGAATAAAATCAATAGAAAAGTTAATTTTTTAATTGCATAAAGAAGCATGTCACCTCTCATTGAAGAGAAAGAGTTGCAAGTTGACAGGAAGAAATACAAAAATTTAAAAATTTCTAATTCTTAGAAAAAGAAGTAACATCATAAACAATAAGACCATTAGCTGTTAATTGACTGCATTGCATATCTTCATTCTATCCTCAATTAGTTGCTAATGGGACCTCTCAGCACTTAGAAAAAGAATTTTACGACTATGTAAACACCAAAAAAAGCAAAACAGCCAAAATTTGTAGAAAAATATCGAAACTGTTAAGAAATGAACTTTTCAGTGAGAATTTTTGTTAATCGTGGTAACAGCAATGGGATCTTTTTTATTGTAAAATGTGACTTCAAAAAATAAATCACTATTAAATCAAGCCATTATGTATCAAAGCCACTATAATCAAGTAAAAAATGATATCTGTTATACATGGTTCGTCAAAAAGTCGTCGCAATAAGTCTAACGACTTGAAAACGACAACAGATACAGGCAAAAAACAAAAACTTGATAGAAAAATGCAAAAAGAATGTGTCGAAGCCATTAAAACCATTGAGGTTTATCTGAAAATTTCCAAAAATTAAAATATATTATAGTACTTGTCATGAAAACAATAGTTGGGAGAAAAAATCGCCAACCAAATGAATTTTAGTCCAATAATAAGATAAGATGTCGTATCATTAAGGAGTTTGATCTACACGTTCACAGAAAAAAAGGTCAGTTAAGGTTCAAAAAAATCGAACTAATTTTAAGGTCTTAACAACCATTATCTGTCCACCTAAATCACTAGATAGGTTCACTAATGCACCTTAGTGAGCATATTGCACTTTTAGTTAGTGAGTTTATGCAATAAGACTAGAGAAAATTGTTAAATTCTTAAAAAGATAATTAAAACTTCATTAAAAGTAATCAAAACACAGAGTCGCAGCCTTAAAAAACCGTAGTGATTCTTTGAAAACGATCTGTTGGTTCATTGGCATCACTTGACTGTAGATGAAGTTAGTCATTAAAGAAACTTTGATGTGCATAGATATGAACAAAAAAAGAAACAGTTTTTTTTTCATAGTAAGCTTTTCAATGAGACGAAAACTGGCCTTATAATTGCGTCTCGTCTATTAGGAACACAAAGTTGTTTCATTTTGTAGCGCGAAATCTAACTTCAAATTAACATTTAGATTGAAAAAATCTTAATTTGAACAAAAATAACGATAGAAGTGACCAAAATCATGCCAAATATCATGTGCTCAAACAAAAGTTTAATCCTCGATAATTCCTCGAAAAAAAATGAAATTAAAAAAAAATATGTAACTTCAAATTCTACGCGGTACGAGATTTTTAGTGACACAACTCACATATCTGCACGATTAATATACCGATCAGCCAAAATTGACTGAAAAGAAACCCATTTTAGTATATAGTTCCTCTCCCTCCCCCACCGCCATCCCCCACCACAAGTGGGGGTCCGAACAAAAAGTATCAGTACAAACTTTGATTGGCAATCAGAAAGTGCTCACAACTGGAAGGCGAACTATTCAATCCTGCACACATTCGAACCGTGCACCCAAATTTCTATAAAATATATAACGGAAAAAGTAATTAGGCGTCAATCTTACCTACGGAAAAAAAAACAATTTAAAATGACAACCAAAATAAATGTTTAGCACGAAGGAATAGAAAAATGACACTAGAGTTTGAGTCTTATTCATTTTTTTCCCTGCCGAAAAAAAAATATAAAAGAGCTCCATTAGGAACCCTATCATTTACTATTTCCTGTCAAAAAAATGCGTCTTTTATTTCATTTTGCATGAGTTTTCCTATACTATCACATTAGTTGAGAATATCGATTTCAATTATTTTACATGATTTTAACCAAAAAAAAAAACACAGCAGTTCTACCCCGAGCAACCAACCTAAAATTGATTCGTTTCATGGAATTTGATGCTCGACATGGAATTTGATGCTTTATCTCTGTTTCTATCACTTTATTGGTACTGTTAGAATGAATAGTCCTATTATTGATAAAATTTGAAAACTGATTTGTTGGCTGTTTTCTTTAAGTATTAAATACAAAGCTGGCGGGACACTTCTTTAATGGGGCTAGGTAACAATTTCGCAAGAAGAGGAAAAAATCAAGGGAAAATCATAAATCAATCCACATATTGAAATGAAATAATTCAAACGTCTTAAAAACAAATAGCTTTTAACAAAACAATTATTAATTCAAGAAATTTTACCACTACAAAAAGAACAAGAAAAAAGCAAGTTCACAGAAAAAAGCAAATAGAAAAATGTCGAAGCCATTTAAAAATGAATTTTTCAGGAGGAACATCTTAACCGTGCTAAAAGCAATGGGATTCATTTTATTGTAGCAATGTAAACTCAAAAAATCACAAAAATTTAATGACAACCGTTTGTATCAAAGCCATTATATTCGAAGAAAACAATGATATCTTTTATTCATGATGTATCATTAAGTAATCACAATAAATCTAACGACTTGAAAACGACGATAGATACAGGCGAAAACCAAAAAAAATCTGTGGAATAGTGCAAGAAGAAAGCGTCGAAGCCATTAAAATTATAAGATTTCCTCTGAAAACTTTCTCTTAGATTACTTGAACGCCTTTTTTAAGATTTCACAAAATAACAAAATTAGGGAAAAAAGTCCAAAAATACGAAAAAGTATGAAAACTCGTTATGAAACGAATAGTTAGAAGAAAAATTTGCCAAACAGATTAAGTTTAGTCTCATAATAAGATTAGATGTTGTGTCATTAATGAGTTGAAAAAATCTTTATCAATGAGACAAAACCAATGAGACAAAAACTGGCCTTTTAATTGCGTCTCGTCTATTAGGAACACAAATTTGTTTCATTTTGTAGCGCGAAATCTAACTTCAAATTAACATTTAGATTGAAAAAATCTTAATTTGAACAATAATGACGCTAAAACTGACCAAAATCATGCCAAATATCATGTGCTCAAACAAAAGTTTAGTCCTCGATAACTCCTGAAAAAAAACGAAATTCAAAAAAAAATTAACTTCGAATTCTACGCGGTACGGGCTTTTTAGTGATACCACTCACATATCTGCACGATTAATATACCGATCAACCAAAATTGACTGAAAAGGACCCCATTTTAGTATATAGTTCCTCTCCCTCCCCACGCCATCCCCCACCACAAGTGGGGGGTCCGATCAAAAAGTATCAGGACAAACTTTAAATGGCAATCGGAAAGTGCTCAGAACTGGAAGGCGAACCAGTCAACCCTGCACACATTCGAACCGTGCACCCAAATTTCTATAAAACATTTAATGCAGAAAGTAAAAAGGCATCAGTCTTGCCTACGTGATTTCGTACGAAGAATATTTTTTGAAAAAAAAATTTAAAATGACAACCAAACATATGTTTTGGACGAAGGAATAGAAAAATGACACTAGAGTTTGAGTCTTATTCATATTATTTTCTCTGCCAAAAAAATTATAAAAGAGCTCCATTAGAAACCCTATCCTTTACTACTTCATGTCAACGAAATGAGAAATTTATTTCATTTTGCATGAATTTTCCTATTATATCACATTAGTTGAGATTATCGATTTCAATTATTTTACATGATTTTAGGCAAAAAAACGCAACAGTTCTCCTGCGAACAACCAACCTAAACTTGATTCGTTTCATGGCATTTGATGCTCGACATGGAAATTGATGCTTTATCTCTGTTTCTATCACTTTATTGGTACTGTGAGAATGAATAGACATATTATTTATAGTATTTGAAAACTGATTTGTTGACTGTATTTTTAAAGTATTAAACGGGGAACAAATTTGTTGACGCTTTCTGATGTCAGTTCACAAATTAATCACTAGTTTTTTGCTAGACGAGCTTTAGCACTAGAGCATTAATTACACTCTAGAACAAAAAAGAATTTGTTGATCATGTTTCGTGTTATGCAATGCTTGAAAATTTTGAACCGTATCTTCGACATAGTTAATAGAAGTTGTGAAAATTGCTGTTTTTTTGTTTTTTCTAATGATAAATGCAATCTCAATATTTAAAAGCAAAGAAAACTATCTCAATTTGTTTCGGAAAGTGCTGATTTTACAGAGTTTTGCCCAAAATCAACAATTGAAGAAGCAGCTTTTCAGACAATGAAAAATGAACAAAGTAATTCTTATTTTGAACTTGTAATAAGCTTTGAATTGTTCCGTCCGTAGTTAATCGACGGGATTGCCGACTCCGAAATAGCTGTATTGCTGACAGAATAGCTATACTTGTCTCAAAAAAGAGCCATGCCGAAACTATGTGATAACTGCAAATATTTTCTGGGTTTCAGAATTCCCTATTTAGACGTCAGTAAATTATCTGTTTGTTCCATATATGCCATTTTTGAGAAAACTGTTGTCTCTCAGAGCTGTTTTCGTATTAGTATTTATCTCGTCACCGCGATGCTAACTCCAATGCAACCTCAACAGATGTTCATTGACTTAGCACACCATACAAACCCAATCAATCTTGGGATATATTCTGTTTCCCCGTGTTTTATATGCCCCCAGTTAAAATTTATTTTTCGTAATATAACATGCTGCTTTGTGCAAAAACAGCACGTGCACTTGGGGAAGTTAAAACATAAACGCTCTCTAAACTAGGGGGGGATAGAATAAATACCAATCTTTTACGCAATGTAAATTTCTCAAAATTTTCTTTCGTTTGACAAATATTATTAATTGGCCCCTAACGGATTATATAAAGCAGAAATGCAAAACCAATAATACTTTGGTATCATGTGCGTGATGACTAATGATGTAAAAATTATCTTCCTTTAAAAAAATTCCTTTATTTTAACCGATGTCCTTTATTTTAACCGTGTAAGAGGCGCGTAAATTTAGCAGAAATAGACAATGTTATGCAATAAAAACTATTGGCCATTTAGTGCGTTTAGTCTGAAAACTAATAATGTCCAGAAAGAAGGCATAGTTCATTATGCATAGCATATTCCCGTTTTTAAAACGTGTTTATCTTTTACATAAGGAAGTTAGCACTGAAGTTTCTGCCATTGCATGAAAAACCGAGAACATAAGCGTCATCAAAGCCAATGAAAAAATTGCAAAAAAAATGCCAGGAGCCTGAAAGAACCATTTTCTTAAAAAGTTCCTTTAAATTGAGTAAACTGTTGGTATTTGAACAAATTCAAGGTTTTTTAAAAGCGAAGTCCGGAGTTATGACTGCAGTTTTCAGTGCTCCTTCTCTTAAGTGCCATGAATATGATACATATGTTTCCTTATGGCGCCTATTTACAAATGACTGAACTCATGGACGGGCAGCTCAAGCTTTTTTACTTTGACACAAATATTAATAGTGTTAGCTTATATCATATTATTAGCACTAAAGAGAGGATACACTAAAAACAGCAGTGGAAATAATAGACAAAAAAACAGCTGAAAAAACGCTATTTTTAATGCACTGCAGACAAAATACCTAATGCTGCTCTGCTGCGATTACGCAGAAACAAATTAATTGAAAATTCAATGATGAAGAGTCAATGTTTGACCCTTTCTTAATGTGATCTCTGCTGCTTTAATTACTTGTGTCCCCAATTGCAGTATCATTGGTTGCTGATGAGCCACAAATGAACCTAATTGGGTGTTTGAGTTTACGGCTATTGGTTTTTAAAACTTTGATACTAATTGTTCTTAAAGTACTTTGCTGGTTTTTTTTAGTTTTGAGAGTATTTGTTTTTTTTTTGTTGTCTTATGGCATCAACTATTTAGGTACAAGTTTTTCAATTAATTGTTTTGTCACTTTATATCATTAATGGTAGTACTCATCGATTACCAATGAGTAATAAGTGAATCTATTTAGTGGATCGAGTTAACAGCAATCGTTTCTAAGATTTGTCACCAGCTTTTTGCAAATTAATTTTGATTTTTTTGTCTTAATTGTTTTTAAAATTAGTTGTTCAGCTGACATAAATAAAGCTTTGTAGACGACAGAATAGCTAAACTTATCTTAAAAGAGAGCTTTGCCAAAACTATGTGATAACTGCAAATAGTTTCTAGGATTCAGAATTCCGTAATATCACAATTTAGTCGGCATAATAAACTTTCTGGCCCTTCAGTATATGTCATTTTTGAGCTAACTGGTGTCTTTCAGAGATCTTTTCTCATTAGTATGTATTACATCTCGTCAACTCGTCAACACTAACTACAAAACAACCTCAACAGATATTCGTTCTAATTTCTTCTGTTTAACACTCTAGACAAATCTATATAATCTTGAGATCTTTTCTGTTTCCCCAGTGTTTTTATACCCCCCGTTAACATTTAGTTATCTTGCACGATCTTGCAGTAGTTTCGACGTAAAGCATGCAAAACAAGGAATCGTCCTGTAATGGTACATATCCTTATAGAATCGACTGGGTAACAAAGTTGGCGTGATCTAAGTCACCAGACCCTCCCCCAGCTTATTTATGATCATCTTAATAATTCAAGGCTAATTTTGCAGGAAAAGTGGTTACAGACCTAACCTATTTTGCTACTTCTTTAATTGATAATGATACAATTATTTTTATGAATATAAACGAACTCATTTGAATTGTAGGATTGGAAAGTTAAACTTAAGCTTTTTTCGGAAAAGAACAAAATTAGCACTGACCTTGAATTATTCCCAACACAAAAGCGAATTCTAAATTTGAAACTTTACAAAGATAATAATGGTAAAGAAATTTAAACTGATGAGAATGGTTGAATAAGTAAATATTGATTCTGATAAAGATTATATCATGGATTGAACACCAAAATTCTCACCCACGTAATATTGGATTAGAAACACAAATTAGGGGCCTAAGTTATCAAAGTCATGAATGACCTTCTGAAAACTTTTCCCAAAAAGGTATTTTTCTCACAAAGATTCGGAACATTTGGTAAAAATAGGACTAAGCTATCATAACCAAACATAGATTAGCAGTATATATATGGCTCAATTTTAGCCAATTTTTGAAGAAAACAACTTGTGCGAATAATTGTTGTGTTGCGTGTTGTGTAACCAAAATCAGTCTGAAAATAGTTATATTGTCGTGATAATCGAAATTTAGGAATGAGTTAATAGATCTCTGTCGTGGTACTGAACTTGTAATAATTGTTGAAACTAGTATACCCTGGTAATTATACTTTTCGATAATTTAACTTAGCAAATTTTCAACTACTTTCTCTTTTTGGACCTTTTCTTATAAATTAGTAGAGTTTAAACTGGTATCTAGTAGATATTTGTTAAACACTTTGATACGTGGCACTCATAGGCATTTGTAACTAGCTGTTTTGAAGGAACCATAGTCTTGTAATAATTAGGACTGGGTAAAACTTAATCGTTTCTTTCGGTTTTCTGCTAATCAAAAGCGTACTTGTACAACTTTAGTAACTTCACAACACATCTCTAAGGATCTGAAATCATACTCAATCTAGCTTCAATTTATTGGATTTAAGTTAGTTTGGTGACTAGTAAAGTAGTGATCAACCAATCAATAATTAGGTTAAGTTAGGTTAACAGACTGGAGGACAGCACCGAGTCCAGGACAACATCAAGACGATTGATTTCTCAGAGTATTAATCGGCCAAGCTCCTTCCAGGAGACCGCATAGTGAAGCCACTCTGAGGGTATGCCTGCCTGCTCGTAGAAGACTTGGCAAGTTAAGTTAACCCATGTAGTATGGAATGGTGAACCAAGTAGACAATTAAAAAGGTCTGCAGTAACCTGAAGTACCTGATGGGCAATGTCTTAACGTTCTATCAAGTTGGTTAATACTCGTCTGGTTGGGTTGTGGAGTGAACACCGACGAGCTCTTCACGTCATCTACTATTTGTTTTAAGTATATTGGTTGATCGATTAATTAGAAAGTGAATTGAGGACCTGGTATAATTCTCAATCTTAGAGTCACCAATTTATTTCATTTTGTAAAGCATTTCTTAGAAGCTAAAATATCATATAACATAGAAAGGCATTACCAACATATTTTAATAACATTATTATTAGCAATTGACTACAGTTCTATAGCGCCTGAAAATACTTTCTTTAGGACTTGAACGGAGGGCCTGGTATAACCCTTCAGTCTAGTTAAGAGTAGTAGGTTTTGTGAAGTTACTATCCAGTCCAGTAGTTTTCTCTAAGATAGATTCTAGGAACAATTGTGGAATTGTGAAAAGGTAAAACCTCCACCCTAAATATTCAGATTCTATATTGGCGACCACAGAGGGATTCTTCTGATTAGAAGATAGTTTTATTGATTTTTCATTCTTGAGGAACTACGTTTTCCGTCCGATCTTGTGTTTTTGAATTTGGTTCTTCACCATCGGAGTCCAGAAGGATTCCGAGGGTGAAAAATAAATCAAAAGACAGGAAGCTACCTTAACAAGGAACAGAGATGACAGATGCCACCTCCAAAATCCCGCCAGCCTTCCAGCGGAGGGGAGAGAGCTTGACAAGCTGGGCAGACAGGGCAGTAAAAGTGTGCCGGAAAACGGACGCAAACATCAGCAATCCAGAACTGGATCGCCTCGCTAGCTGGTTGTTTTTGGAGGGACTTAGAGACGAACAACTCAGGCAACATTTGAGAGAGATGCCTTATATTGGATTATCTGTAACCCTAGGCAAGGCTATTGATTTGACCATGGAGCAAGCCCAGGACGACTCGGACAAGTGGAGCACTACGGCCATCGTCCATACTACTCCAAACAGGACTCAAGATGCTGGAAGCTGTGATGACTTAGGCGCGACCCAGCTCATAGATGAGAGCTTCAGCAGTACGGATATTTTCCGAATGCTAGAGCTACTCCTCAAAGAACAACAGCAGCTTCGGGAGTACATGCACAGGTTGCTTCGAGGGCAACAGAATCTCATTGAACAGCAGCAAACAGCAGCAAGAAGAATAGTGCGTTGCAGCAAGTGCAAGCAAATCGGCCACTACAGTAGAGGTTGCACCCACGCTACATAAAGAAGTTGAGACCAGAGTAAAAGAATTCTAAACCGGACGTCCAGTTATTCATAAAAACTTTCTAAAATGCAACATAAAATAGACTGCTTATAATTTGTTGTTTGGTGCTGGTTGAAAGTCTAGTCACTCAATTGTTGTTTTTTTTGTTAAATTCGTTTAGTTGTTGCTCTTACATTTATTCAAAATAAACGAATTTTTAAAAAAAATTTTCGAAAGATTTTCTCTGGAGAGGACCGTAGGCAATCAAAACGAGACTTTTTTTTTTTAAAAAAAAAAAATACTTTTGAGCAACAACAAAATCCAGGAGCATTACAAACCACTTAAAAATTGTTTAAAAAAAATAATGAAAATTTTTTTTCGAACAATTTTTCTATCAAGGTATTGTTTCGTTAGGCAAAAGAAACAAAGAAGTTATCACTTATTATTTTTTTTCAAAATGTTCTCCAAACCAAATTTAATAAGAGAAGTTGTTTTTTCTCTCATAGGTTCTATGCTCTGGAGACGATTGCAGGGTCAGTGAAATACAACGAGGGAATCAGTTCAACTCTTTGGATTAGTATACATTTTTTTGAACTCGAATAAGCGACTCTTATCAAAAAAATATGGAAGCGAATTTCGATCTTAAAAACAAAAAAAGAAATCCCAAACCGCAAAATAGAAACTGGATTACTTGGGTATGTAACAAGGCATTCCGAATTCACTTTAAAATTTTTTGAACCGTGGATAAAAATCAGCAGTATGCGGTACATTCGAACATTGTTCACACTGATCAGAGTACTTTTTCTCCCAGTACTGAACCTTTTATTTTAATCTGCCAGAATTTAACATCGTTGTTAATAAATGCTAGTTTTAATAGCGCGAAATTAAATTGGGTTCTTTTTATTTGGATGATACTACTCCGCTAATGCAACGGTTTAGGAAATAAACAATTCCTCACAGATACAGGGTAACAACTGGCAGAAAAAAAACAAAGATAGCAAAACTTCTGCAGTTTTGCTAGATATACAAAAAAAGACCTCTTGCAGAACTCGTTTTGTCACTTTATATCATTAATGGCAGTACTCATCGATTACCAATGAGTAATAAGTGAATCTATTTAGTGGATCGAGTTGACAGCAATCGTTTCTAAGATTTGTCACCAGCTTTTTGCAAATTAATTTTGATTTTTTTTGTCTTAATTGTTTTTAAAATTAGTTGTTCAGCTGACATAAATAAAGTTTTGTAGACGACAGAATAGCTAAACTTATCTTAAAAGAGAGCTTTGCCAAAACTATGTGATAACTGCAAATAGTTTCTAGGATTCAGAATTCCGTATTACAACAATTTAGTCGGCATAATAAACTTTCTGGCCCTTCAGTATATGTCATTTTTGAGCTAACTGGTGTCTTTCAGAGATCTTTTCTCATTAGTATGTATTACATCTCTTCAACACTAACTACAAAACAACCTCAACAGATATTCGTTCTAGTTTCTTCTGTTTAACACTCTAGACAAATCTATATAATCTTGGGATCTTTTCTGTTTCCCCCAATGTTTTTATACCCCCCGTTAACATATAGTTATCTTGCACGATCTTGCAGTAGTTTCGACGTAAAGCATGCAAAACAAGGAATCGTCCTGTAATGGTACATATCCTTATAGAATCGACTGGGTAACAAAGTTGGCGTGATCTAAGTCACCAGACCCTCCCCTAGCTTATTTATGATCATCTTAATAATTCAAGGTTAATTTTGCAAGAAAAGTGGTTTATAGATCTAACCTATTTTGCTACTTCTTTAATTGATAATGATACAGTTATTTTTATGAATATAAACGAACTCATTTAGAATGAAATGGTCGTGGCTATTGTCGAACTGAAAAGTGTCAAACTTTGTAATCAAAGGATTTAAATCCTATCGTAAAGAACTTAACGGCACCATCATATGAATATATAATTCTGTTCAAATAATAATTTCAAAGCATAAATTTTCCGAAAACAAACGATGTGAAGTTTAATAAAATCCAATTTTAAAGCTGTATTTCTATCAAAAATGAATCTAACTGGAATATTGCTCTTTATTTGGTATCTGCTGGCATCGACCTGTATTTTGACCTCTGAAAAACACTCAAGAATTTCTTTCTATGCCAAAAAAGACCCAGTATTTCTTGGTTTATCGAACTTCAGTGTGGCAATTTTGCAGATTAACAGGGTGTCGAAACTCCAATGTGGCTTCCGATGTTTGAAACATCCTCTCTGTCAAAGTTTTTCATATCAGTCTCAAATTTGTTCTCTGCAGCGAAGACTAAATGAGCATTCGGGCAAAAACCAAATAGATTTTTTCGGACCTGTCAGTGAGCAACCTCTTCACTGTTTCGAAATGGGTGTCGAGATCTCGAGTGGTCATGTGAACGACAGCCGAGACCCTTGCAATATGCAGTATCGAGTTTCAGACTTGGCAAATGGGTTGGATTTTGAAACAACCACCGAAATCGAGAAGAAAACGACGTCGGTGACAAGCACCGCAGATACAACAGCCGCCTTTGAAACGAGTTCCCTTACTACGATGGAAAATGTGAGCTGGAGCGATTGGTCCGATTGGGGTCCGTACGTTGCCGATTTCTGCTACGGTTACGGTCTTATAGGTATGGCTGTTTATAGCAACATTTCACATCTTATATGGGTCTTTACGAGCTAGAGCGTGTTTGAGTTTGTGTGTGTGTGTGTGTGTGTGTGTGTGTGTGTGTGTGAGCATGTGTTTTTTGCTCCGAACCCTCTTGAGGGGGGAAGGAACTAAATACTCAAATGGGGTTTTTTTGTTCAGTCAATTTTGACCGATCGATATATTCATTGTAGAGAGTTGTCAGTGGTAACATTAAGAGGCCCATCCAGCGTAGAATATGGAATTAAAAAGATTTTTTTTTAATTTTGTTTTCCAGACTCTGGGCTGTGCTGTGTGTGTGTGTACGCGCATGTGTGTGTGTGTGTGTTACGGAATTTTTTTAGTTCAACGGAATGATCTCAGCAAAAGGCATATGATTGTATAATACGCTCAAAAACCAAATGATGAGAAAATTTGTATAGTGGTGAATGGTTTTCATTCCCTCATCTCTCGAAAATTAAACAAACGATAGGTGGAAACAGAAACAATTGGTCGCTAACCAAAACAGAAAAAAAATCTGTTAACAACTGATTCATACCCAATCTGGAACCCGCTGTTTGTTTTCTCTGAGATATTGAAACCAAAAATATATTTGACAAAAAAGAGTTTTGTGAAAGAGTTTTATGAAAGAGTTTTATCACCAGCTACAATTTTGTGGTCACAACAAAAAAATACTAATTTTGTTGTGAAATTGCTTAATGCAGTAAAACTAAGTCCTGGTATTTGTATAAAAAGTCATTTGCATGCACTAAAGATAACAAGCAACAACCTCAGATAACAGAAAATCTAGATATTAACTGAAAGTTTTTGAAATTCAACTACACGCACATCAACCAATTATTTTCTAATCCTTCTTTGTTTGCAGGATTATGTTAACCATTCACCGTTCAATCGTTTCACTTTCCATGTTTTGATGTTTAGTTCTTTTTTATCAAGAAATGTCCACTGGTTATTTTTTTATGGGTCAATGCAATAGTTAATGATTTTTCTAGTTTCGTTAGCAACTTTCGTTTTCAAACAAATAAAATTGATCAGAGGTGTGCTTTTAAAACATCTTTCTGCATTTTTATCTATCTAAATTTTGTATCCAAAATAGAAACGAAAATTTGTTCTGAAAGGAACAAAAGTTCAACAAAAATTCGTTTGAAAAATTTATGAACTGAGAAGAAATACTGACAGCCACTTTCAGTACAAAAGATTCTCACGATAGTATTCTTATGTAGATCAGAGATAATGAACAGATCATGAAAAAAATTCACCGGAAAAGTAAATTAAATTAACACATGCGTTTAAGAAACTATTTCCGTTTTTGAGCTTTAATCACCTACGTGTGTTATCAAAAATGTTTCCACGCCTTAGCATGGAACATTCACTGAAGAAAACAAAAAAAAAACTGTCAGTAAGTCAATCAGCTTAATGAAAAATTTTTTCCCGTAAAACTTAGGGAATCTGCGTTCTAAATAGGCTTTTAGAACAATTGCGTTTCCTCTAAATGACAATACATTTAAAAAATTCTTAAGCTCCAATTTCTGCTAACTCTTTAAGACAAATTTAAACATCATATTAACAGCTAAACATCGCTGGCTAAAAATTGTTCATGAAAAGAAACAATTTTGGTCGTTTTTTGCATCACAGCTGCTCATCTTCTACAATTGTTTGATTTCTAATGAAAAATGCAAGATTACTGACTAACCGGGACTGACTAAAGATTACCAGCTAATAGTTCCAAGAGTACAAAAATAATAGCTCTGAGATACAAAACAAAATAAAGTATCTAATAACAGTACCTTTTTTTGAGATAGGGAGCAACACACTACAATATATAACGGAAATCATGCAAAAAGTTTGACTCGTACAAAATGAAAATGATTAAATTGATCTAAGCTATATACTCCGTGAATCAAACAAGGTAGGTTTGTTTGCTTTCTGCAGATTGGATTGGGATATGTATGAAAATTATTATGGGAATACTTTTTCTTTTGAGCTGAATTTTTTTTAAAATGCTAATTGAAATCATCTTTTTCAAGAAGTGAGATTTCAAAAACACTCAAAGTTTGTTAAAGGAGAGATCCCAACAATAATGTAGGGCAATAATGTAAAAATTATGGTCAACTAATATTAATAATCATATGCACAAGACACCCTAAAAATTTTTCTCACACCAAATACGTTTTCCGCTGAGCATGGAAACATTGTAGCAAAAGTGAAACGTTTTCCAAAAACTCAACATGTACATTTTTTTTGAAAAAATAATGCAAAGAAAAAGATCTCGAGCTCTGTTTCTAATTGGAAATATTTTAGGCTGTCTTATGCATGTGAATCTCAAAAGAGTTGATTATAATTCTTACATTATAATTGTGATTTCCAATTAAATAAATTTAAGTTTTTAAGTGTTAGTCTTTTCTTGCTGCTTGAACAATTTTTCATATTAACGCTTATGATTGAAATGCGATGTATCTATTGAAAATATTTGTTGCATTTTTATATCTATTTCATCTACTCAAGGAAACTTATTTTGAAAAGCGATCAAGATGAACTGTGGCCTTTTATAATGGTTTCTTTTTGTATCTCACCGCTCAAAATATCAAACGGCCAAAATTTGCTCAACAGAAAAAGTCGGAATGGTATAAAGTACCTAACACCCTTTCACTGAGAGTTGAAACAAAAACCCTAAAAACGGGCAGTTCTTGATAAGAAATGTGATGTCTCAACTCTTGGCAGGTGAAATTCGAACGCGTTCGTGCCTATCCGAACCCTCTTCAACTTGTGTTGGAAACAGCAACGAAACATCAATCCGATCTCTCTCATTGCAGGATGATCTTTTCAACGGAGAATTCGACGTGAACAAACAGAGCTGTGAAGATATCAGTTTGACTCCTCTTACGGCACTGCACGAGTTATGTGACGTCATTCCTGAGGTCATTACAAATTCAACCCGCGAATTCTTCTGGACTGGGTTTAAAGTGTCGGTTACCATTCACGGATTCACTGGTAAAATTCTACTCTATGTTGACGATGGCAATTTGAACCTGAACGACAACCCGAACCTGTATGTTGAGAATATGACAAAGATTTCACAGACTTTCGAGTCGGATATTTCTATTTATACCCGTTGTGTGTACATGGATAAACTGGGCGTGCTTCATTTAGCAAGCTGTTCAAGTAAAAAGTTGAAAAGTAGCGCCCTGTGTGATGTTTGCTGCAGTCTTGGTGCGAAAAACATGCCAGAACATGTATAGCCATATGTAACTCTGAATTTTGTACCATTGGATGAGAATGCTTCCCTTTTAAGTACAAAAAATTCCTGCCCGGTGTTGTCGGTAGGACAAGACAAAGACTTGAGTAAACCACGAGACGAGAGTGTTAACAACGTGTTAACTAATCACAGAAATGATAAAAAGTCTTATAGGTCTTTACTCAATATTGGTGCTTAAATTGTATCTTCAGAAATAAACAAATCATTCGAAAAAATTTTGGGTGATTGCACCGTTGTCCTTGTTGTTCACAAAAGCCTCAAACTCTATATTTCCGGTGCTGTGAACGATATTTTCGAAATATTGAAGCTAGCATCCCAAGAATTTATTGAAAATTAGCACCCTCCTCTAGACTTCAAATTTATGAAAAGAGCTAATAGTTACAGGTGGGGGGAGGGGTGTTAAATATTGAATTAAATTAAACGGTGGACGAGCCTTCTTAAAGTCGATGTTATTTCTCTTCATAAGTCCAGCCAAATTATTTTCACAGACAAAAATGAGTCAAACTAAGAAGTTCCGCCAACATCTGGGTTCGATCTCGTGACCTTCTCCAACCTTACCCAGTGGTTAACCAAATTCGTTACTTGTCGTTTAATTTTTTAAATAAAAAACAAGATATTGCTACGGTTGCGAGCTTCCAGAACTTTTATTGTCCAGCCAATTTCCACGACACGTTTTATTGTCTAGCTAAATTCGAGGACAGTTGATTTAGATCCAGCCAAAGTCGAGAACATTACACAAAATCCAGACTAATTCTTTTCAATAGCGGTCTTTTAACAATTCCATGTTTCGACTAGGGCAACAAGGGCCGAATAAACGGAATATGTTGGAATGCGATAATAGAATAGTGAATCAGATTCTATCCTTCTTCAGATTTTTTAGTTGATTCACGTTGATACATGAATTTTGTAAACGTTGATTCAAAAACAATTTTCAAAACAGTGGAATTCGAAAGTTTGTACAATTATGAAATAACAAGGGAGAAGGTTGTAAAGGTTCTACTTTACTTATAATTACCGAAAATTAGTAAAAATTTTACAGAAATTTGAGGCGATTGATAATTGCAAGACTTCAGATTAATTAGGGTGGCTAAGAGCGAATTTTTAAAAAATATATATTAGAAATCTATGGCGCAACCGAAACAAAAATGGTCGAAAACAAACAATATCAATATGTAAGAAAGAAATTTGAAGCACTGATTGAAACTGGCAGTATTTTAGCAATGATTTTTAGTAAAATTTTTCTACAATGTTTTCAGAATTTTCTTCTGAATTACAGATTTTTTGACCGAAATCAGTTCTTGATTTTTGTTAAATGTATTTTAATAAAGCTAAGTAAGCGGCTTAAAACCCAAACGTAGCTGAAAAATAGTTTGCTATTCTGCGCTTCTTCTTGCAACCCACTCACTTTTGAACCCACTCAGCTGACAAATCACTTTAGTTTTAGTGATTCATGGTATTAAGGAGACTGGACACAAAAAACCACATCTAAGATTTGTTTTTCACGTTCTAATCAAATAAACATCCTCTAGTTGAAAAAAAACCACATTGTTTCTGCATCCCTGTTGCAAATATTTATTCTTAAATATATTTTCTGTTTTAGTCCTTTTCTTGGTTGAAATTTTTGACAATGATTTAGCATACAAACTGTTGCAAACATGAGCATGTTTCATCCGATTAGCAAGTTGAATTTAGTTCCCATTTGAACAAAAACATTATTTTTTTAAATAAAATTACGATACAAAGGCACGCTTTCTTTCTCAACAGTTTCCACAAATTGACCATTTTGAAACTCGATAGCTTATACTTTAGTCAAAAGACTCTATATTGTCTAGTTAGAAATCAAAGCAAAAAAAAATCGTCAACAAACTTGTTCCTGGGGATTTATCAGTTGACCTCTACTTTCACGCGCATTTATGAAGTCTGGTATGAAATTCAGTTTAACCACAGGCCGCTGCAGCCAATAACTGATACAGCTAATTATCCATTGATTTCTCCGAAGATAGTTGGACGTTTTGTGAACTGGAAATGACTAAAACCGTCTTTTGAATCTATCGTTTCTTGTTTGGTTTGCTAAAATTGATCCATATTACTCCCGTCGAGATCTCCGCCGTTTCAGCAAGTATTTCGTAAGAAATGCTCTGAAATTATGAAAGAAATGTGCGTAAAGCACTCACATTTTGAAACTCGATAGCTTATACTTTAGTCAAAAGACTCTATATTGTCTAGTTAGAAATCAAAGCAAAAAAAATCGTCAACAAACTTGTTCCTGGGGATTTATCAGTTGACCTCTACTTTCACGCGCATTTATGAAGTCTGGTATGAAATTCAGTTTAACCACAGGCCGCTGCAGCCAATAACTGATACAGCTAATTATCCATTGATTTCTCCGAAGATAGTTGGACGTTTTGTGAACTGGAAATGACTAAAACCGTCTTTTGAATCTATCGTTTCTTGTTTGGTTTGCTAAAATTGATCCATATTACTCCCGTCGAGATCTCCGCCGTTTCAGCAAGTATTTCGTAAGAAATGCTCTGAAATTATGAAAGAAATGTGCGTAAAGCACTCACATTTTGAAGTGCACATATTAAAATGCCGAAAGTCTGCTGTGCCAGAAGTTAAAACGTCAGAAGTTCCTATATACTTAACAAGAAGCATGACTTCCATGAACTTTCGTCATTTTAAAACGTGCGCGTTTCGTGTTTTAAGCCAGATTAAGTAACTCTGCAGAAGTCACTTCGAAATTCTGACTATATCTCGAACCGCTTCGTGGTTCTCGATAAACGCCAGAAGTTCTCATTGACCTCAAGCAGAGTCACGTAACCATTACTAACTCACCGTTTAAGCTTGGCATTAAGTTCTTCCACAAGTCAAGTGTTCGTCAATCAGAATCATATAACATAAAATAAACGCGCTGACATTTTGAGAGTGCGCTTAAACATTAAAACTTCAGAGCATCTTCAATGCACTTCTTACATAATTTTAGCTTATTCCTAGCACTTATTATTCTATTATTAGTAATTATTCATTGTTTTCAGAATTTCCTTGTGAATTACAGATTTACAACTACAGAGCTACTTCATTGTCACCATTGAAGCCATTTGGCATTATATGTTTGTTAATTTTTGACCGGAATCAGGTCTTGATTTTTGTTAAATGTATTTTAATCAAGCTTATTTTAGCGGGTTAAAACCCAAATGCAACTGAAAACCAAAATACAACGCATTTGAGCACATTTCTTTTTTTATTTTCGAAAACTTTTTCGGACGGGGTTTAATAGTTCGACTCTATTCAAGAAAAAAAAGGAAAACAGAAATTTCACATTATATCGCTCACATAAAATGGCACGTAACACAAAATAGACAGAAAATATTTCAGCAACCAACAGCAACATTTTACATTGATTATATTCTAAAATTATAACAAGTTCCAGCTCAAATTTATGACAAATTAGTAGCAAAAAATCACCCAATACATTGTAAAAATGACATTCCATGCGATGAGATAAAAATTGAGACGATGTGATTTATACATATTGGTGTCCCGCTTTTTCACCCCTATTCATTTAACCCCCTATCATTAACACCCGATCTATAAAATAAGGATTATTAAATTAGCAATATAATCATTTGACCATGCCTCAGCGGCCCTTGGAACTTGATATGAAACTATCACAACCGAACGTGGAATTATTTTATTCACTTAATTATGACAAAACATGCCTTTAATGTCGATTGCTAATTGGCGGGATGAAATGATAGAGGGGTGAATAGATCGGGTTTTAATCATAGGGGGATAGATGAATAGGGGTGAAAAGAAGTAGAACCATACATACTATCTTGAAATAAAGAAGATCATGCAATAAAACATTTTTATGCTTATTTTTCGGTTATTTAGTTTTCGCTCACTAACTCACGTACTGCTCAACCTAACTCCATCCTATTGTCTACATAAATTTTGACTGTTTACAATAGTGGAAAAGGTGATAACTCAATGCATTAGGATAGGGAAATGACCATTGCTGACTATATGATCGGCACAATCAAAACCAAGGCTTAGCAAGAAGCACAGTATTTTAGTTATAAAAGTAATCATTTTTCTTGGATGGCCCCCTTTTTAGAGAACTTAAATTTGCTTTTAGCCTTTTTTTATAATTCTATATATCCAGCAAAAAAAATTTTATTGTTAATAATCGTCCAGGTTTGCAGACTCAGTAATTTTTTGGCACCAAATATATCGACACCAAATTTAACTTCAAAACAGAGTAGTCCGGGTCAAACTCTGGTGCATTTTTTGTCGGCATATTGCCGAAGCTAGGAATTGCCGAAACTACAGTTATAAAACTTAACTTTATTATCAAGCTTGTTAGTTACAATCGGTTAAAAATTCGGTACCATATGCATCTATTAACGACCGAAAGGTATAGAATTATTCATTTGACACAGGTGTAAGCAATGCTTGGTGCTCCCCTTTATTAAAATTATTTTGATGTTTTATATTTTTTTCTTGTGCGGTCCTAAAGATAGATGGCAAATTCAGAAATCCTATTTAACTGCGTTTAGTTGAGTTCAGTCACTTACTTTAGTTCCTGGTACACCTAACTTTTTTTTTTACAAAAAAGTAGAATTCTGAACACATCAAGCGCAATCCAAAAGGTTTTGCTATCATTTTAACCGTACGTCAGTGATTTATTCTCGTGTCTACTATTGGGCCAAATTCAAGGATGGTATTCTTAGATTGAACAAAAGACGAGGACGAGAAACGAAGTTTTTTCGAACTAGAGTTGAGAATGAATAAAGAAGATTTGCCAGATTGTTTCAGGAAACTAATATCAGGAATATAATTTTATACATAGCATTTGTCGAAGATAGTCTTTTCATTAGTCAAGATGTTCTTGGCTACAGTTGCTCATAAAACCCTTGCTCACTCATATTAGTGGACACACTTATGGTAAATTTTGAATGGTTACTAAGAAAATACAAGAGAATAGGAGACAGTTCCCTACTGAGTAAGATTTTTTTGGTAAAATTAGAAAATATTTGCAACAGAGTACTGGTTATCTTTCAAAACAGAAAGCACTTTTAACCTGATTTTAAATAGTTTATTAAACAGAGGAAGCAGCAATCCAATCCAGTATTGGCATCATCTTGACATTCAGGAAGTACTGTTTTGTCAGTGTCAGGACAATTTACCGTAGCACATTTTACCCAATACCATTATTCCCAATCTGCCTATTGACCAAATGTCATTTAATCCAGTCAATAAGCGACCAAAGTCTGGGATGGCAAATTTCAATAAATTTAGCGTTTTGTTAAAAAAATTTTTAGCAGGTAACAAGCCCAAAATTTTTTGTCCGAAATGTTTTAGAAATTACTGAAAAACCTAATTGTTTTTCGGACCAAGTTAGACCAAATTGAAAAACCTAATTGTTTTTCGGACATTGCTCTGAGTTATTTCAAAGCAGCTAATTGTCTTCTGATTACATAATTACTATCGAGATGTACATTTCGGAAATTAATGATCAATTAGGAAGTCTTTCATTTCGGCAATTAGATACTGTAGACGTGGGAAGGAGATAATTTTACGCAAGTTTATTGATTAGCTTAGTGTTACTCGTTTCCACATACGTTTACTACTCTAATCTTAAAATATGGGCCGTGAAAAATTGCGACAGTATCAAGTTTATAAAAATGATTTTTCGTAATGATGCCATTTTTTTACCCTCATTTTAACAATATCAGAAAGACAATGCACAGCATAAACAATAGCAAAAAAATCAAAACCAAGGCATCGCAACAAAGCCCGCATTTTACTTATAGAAATAATCATTTTTCTTGGATGGCCCCTTTTTTTAAAGAACTTAAATTTGCTTTTAGCCCGTTTTTGCAAAATTCTTTGCATCCAGCAAAAAAACTTTCTTTTTAATAATCGCCAGGATTTGCAGACCCAGTAAATTTTTCCCAAGCATTATCTGACACGAAGAATTCTCATCGTGCTAGGTCCGTTTAAAAATCTTGTAAGATTCTGCAGGTCTCGCATGAAGAGTGCAGAATCTCACAAAATATCAAATAGAGGTAAACGTGAATCTGACAAGGAAACTACTCTTCATTGTCATACTGAATCAATAGTTGCTAACAGCAGCAGAAATTTTCGGGCGAATGATACTGTTTTCATTTCTTTTTGATGAGTATTGATTGGCATGCATTGTTTGTATGTAGAAATCAGTTGGCTGTCACGTTATTGGATGTAGTCGTATCTTCACGCGGTTTCTTTATCGTTCGAGGACGCAAAATTTGGACGAGCATTGATTTGAAACCATTTCGGAAAATGTTGCTACCAAGGAGGTAAAAGACGAAGTTGAACGACACGTTCATAGTCGAGGGCAGTTCTGCCAGTTGTAACACCCCTTAAATGGAGATCAACAGAGTTCTAGTTGATGGAACATTTCGGGTTGAATTTTTTAATTTAATTATAAGGTCAAGAGTCCACTTGTTGCCATAGTAAACCAGTCAAATGATAGTTGATAGATCTTGTCAGCGCTTGCAAGGGATCGTTTCAGCAATCGCTTCCCCTTGAATACCAAATTGCCCCTCCCCTTCTAAACTACACTCAATTTTTTATTTCACAACACTCAACATTTCATATAACCCCGCGGTTCATTTAAATTCTGATTGTTCAATAAATCGCACGCTTAAATTCTATTCAAGAGTTGTCACCGCTTTTGCAATATGGGAGGCGATTGTTGAAAAATCACTTACAAGATTCTAATTTTCTCAACAAAATTTAGCAAGGATATCCTTGTTAACCTTGCTATGAGTCATAATCTTGTTAAGTTATGAGGTTTGTTAACTTTTGTTAACTTTGTTAACTTTTGTCTTAGATACGTTTTGCAAGTTTTCATATATTGACGTTATCTTGCCTAGAAATATCTCTGCAATTTTCGTTTCATTGACTTTTCAATGACTTCCCCAATTAATTGCCTATTAAAACAGAACCCATTTTGTTCAAAAGAAAAATCAGTTTCTGATGTTGGAGAAATGTTACCAAATTTACGGTCAAAAGATCCGCTCGTCACAAACTTAAATGCAATTTGAATTGTGGACCAATAAAGTGAACAAATTTAGGTGCCAAACAACAGTTGACTGGCTTTGCGATGGAATTACTTGTTAACATTCAATTATCCCAAAAAAACATTTAAATTTAACTGGACACGATTTTGCTACAAGAGTTTAACATTTTTTACGTCAATTTTTTGGGAAAAAAACATGGAGATATGGAAACAAAATGGATACCTGTTACGTATACAGTATAGTAGGGGTCCTGTTCTATTTTTGGTTGGAGGTAGAACAGTCCGAAGTACAACAGAGACATGGCAGCTGTTGTGAATACGAGAAAAGCCATTGATGCCATTATCAACACACGCGTGATCGCACCCTCTCGGCCAGACTTTGCCTTCTTGAACTGACTCGCATTCTTCCTAAAAGATTTCACCTCACTCTGTTTCACTAAAAACCGTCTGTAGATTGAGATTTTTCAAAAAATATGCTAACTAACGGCCTCTTCGTTGCCTTAATCCCTTTGTTGCTTGAACTTCTCCTGCATAATACGAAAATGGGGTTTATGAGGTTCCTTATATGGTAACATTCGCTCATAAAACGTACCAGAAAAGCCTTCGGGTAATCCGAGTTGCTCTCTAACATTTAATAAGATCACGAAACGGATTCTGCTTGCGGATCCAAAAAAATTTAGTCGCCCTTTTTCTTTTAAAAAATGCCTATTGAGACGTGGAGACGTCTTGTAATGTCGGCCGGGTTAATTATCATAAATAACTTTTGAGCTCCATGAATTGAGTGTACAAAACCAAGAAACCAAGAAACCATATTCAAGATCATAGTAGTTTATGGTACCAAGTTAGTGCCACTCTTCAAATGCTTGTTTGGTTGACATATTTTTTATTGTACTCATCATAAAATGTTGTTGTTTCAACAATCGGTTAAATAAACTTTATTTTACTTAATGCTATAGCATGCAAGAATTCTTTTATGGCAACTTTTCTATAGCTTAAACATTTTTCATCTAGTAATGTATTTATGATTTGCCATCCCAAATGAAATTTTCCTTGCCCCTTTCTTCCTAGAAATTCGTAACAGTTTTGTCGAGCCTAGAGCTCAAAATCTCAATTTTTAGTGCGCTTATTTAAAAACCTCGAAAAATTTAGAATTTCGAATAAAATTTTACGGACCTCATATAGACGAGAATGACAGCATTGAACACAATCAACAGAGCAGAGGGAAGTCCACAATACACAAAACTGGTGGAGTAGTGGAAGTAGACAATTCCACCAATCACAGACACGTACTCCCCTTGTGAACAAACACCGTTCACTAAGTCGAAAAAATACAGATTCCCGCCAATCAGAACATGCGACACTATTATGACAACTCCGCTAGCAATCAGAGGATAGGACAAGTTCTGCTTTAGGGTTCGGTATTTATGCGGGGTCACGACAGCCAGAACCCGGTCAAAGGTCAACAAGACCAGGATGAATTGGGTCGAACAGGTTGTGCCGTAGTTGATCCATTTTAGAACTTTGCATGTCCAGCGATTGATTGTGTACAGGTCTCGTTTCCACGCAGATAATCTAAAAATAGTGCTGGAAAATGAAAATTTTCATAATTTGAACTTCGAACAAAATCTTTGTTCATGTCAAAATCAAAGACAGCTTAGTCATGTCAAAATGAAAAATAGACGATCAATAAATTCTTTTCATGTCAATATTGGTCGAAGATGATTTTTTTTCATGTGTCTTTATCTCAACTATGGCAGCAGGATTGGAAAATTTTGATAGACAAGGCTCATGTTGCTAGCAGTCGTGAGATTCTCACCGCAGCAACAATTATTTGACAGGACTTACAAGAACCTATACCAGATATCACACGGTAGCTATTCTTAATGAACTAGGGTAACTAACTTAAAGTTCAATTTCAACCCAACATTTGTAAGTTCCTAGCTAAATTTTAACTAGATGATTGACAGTGATTTCAAGTTGCTCTCAGCAAGTTTCTATTCTAAAGAAGATATAGATAAATAAATTTTCATTGTTGTTTCTATTTATACGGAATCAACACTGAACCATTGATAATGAATTCGGACTTCTCAATTGTAAATGAGGGCGATTTTGCCATTTCGAGCCATATCTGAAACGAACGCCTGCGATCAAACCTGCGTAGAACCTCTACGTGATTTGAAACTTCAAAACAGAATGGAGGCCTATAAAACATGGGCTCCATCCTGGTTAAGATCAAGCGAGATTCGGACCCAAAATCTCCAGAACTGCATTCAATAATTGCATTATTGCTGTAATAAGTATGCCTGCTCACGCATTACGCATAATATAGTGTATAGTACTGCAAAATAAGATAATTTGCAACGAAAGTGGTGATGGTGGCTGTTGGGGTTTGGTGGTCTGAAGGGGGGGGGGGTTGGGAAGAATAAAATAGAGAATGGGAGAATTGATCATCATCAGAATAAAGACGGAACAAATTTTACCCCACAGACAAGATGGCGTCCACGAAACCCGAGACAGTGTCACCTAGACACAAGAGTAGCATGTACACCATTGCAGATGTGTTCACCCCCATGTGAACAAGTGTCATGATACCCAGGGTATTGAGGACGAATCCTACCACGCCGACTGAGGGTACCACGAAAGCATTTGTAAAGAAAATGAAATGTTCCCACATAACAAGACCACTGGGACCTTCGAGCTGAACTAGGGTTTCCTCCAAGGTTGAGTTGTCCATCTAAGATTTAAAAAATTACAGAAAAAAAAATTTTGACTTGTTCACGTTGTTGCCATAATGCAGGGAAAGAGTTAGAACACCGTTTGGAACCCAACTTCCATATTCCCCGTGTGCTGATCTCCCATTTAACATAACAGGTTTAATGTTTGCGTTTTGAGTAGCGTCGGGTTTTTTTTAATAATAGATCTGAATGGAGTATTGTTGTCGGGATGTCTGGATGTGTTAGTGAGGTTGTGTGTTCATGATTCTTTGTTTGTAACGCAATAAAATTGACAGAAATAAAAGAGTTTCATAAGAACCTACTACAAACAGTGTTGTGAGTCCTCTATTTTCGAAAAAAAAAGTAAACTTATTTCTGACCAAATGGTTAAGAAATCAAAGAATTATTTTATACAAATCATCCAAGTAATAATTAATTTTATCTTAAAAATGGAATCATTTAATTATTAACATTTGATGTTTCATCATGTTGAGAAAAAAGCAATCCTTTCGCTTGTTTTTATATGCTGTTTCACTTTTTGCTGACCAAAGACACTGGTAATTTATTCGACTTATGTTTACGAGGGCTAATAACTGAGTTCATACCACATCTCGTGCCTAAGTTTTGCCTTATTTTAAATTTTTCTGTTTGAGTGTAAAAAATCCGTGAAAACTGTGAAAATGTTATTTTTAGTTACGTCATGACAGTTTTATTAATTGGTATCAAGAGTGCAAAATACTTTTCTGTGCTATTTCTTTCTGTCAAATTGATTGAGATACAAACAACAACATTGGTGATATTTGCGCTCATTAGAGTCTACCATAACAAATAACAAAATGTGCTTTAGGTTATGAGTCGCCTAAAAACATGCTCAAAAAGACAAATTCGTCGGGAAGATTGAAACACGAAAAGTTTAACTAAAAATCTTCCAAACATTTTACTGGTGAAAATATCTTTAACCAAAACCATTTTAACTTATTCATTTTCTCATTATGGAATGTAACAAACGTACATTAATTTAGGTCGGTTGTTAACAAGAGCCGTTTGGAAAGTAGACAACGCAAATGTGACATAATTTGAGTCAGGTTTAAGTACTGCTTTACTCTGATGTTTTGAATTATACCTGCCATTATTGCAAATAGTTCAGCATAAGGCCATATCAGAGAACTGTATTTGATTTTGGTGATGTTCAGTGCGCGTTCGACATTTCTTTGCGGAACGCGCTTCCGTCAAACATATTTTGCTCTGGAAAGCAGTTTTCACTTTCATCTTCGAGTTTTAATGTGGAAAATACTGACAAGAATTTCCAAATAAGGAAGCGCCTTTTCGTCCACAAAGTTTGAAAGTATATTTCACACGCACAATGTATTAACATAGAAAAAGTAAAATCTGGTAATAAAACGAGTAAATTTACTCAAAAATTTGGTACCAGCAGATTGCTCGTAATGTAACAAATTGATTATTTTTGAAAAAAAATTGGGTTTGAACGCATAAAAACTAAAATTGCAGAAAATTGACCATTTCAGAATTTAGAAATAAAAACGCGGCAACATGAGAATCTAACTCCCATACTAGTTAGATTCATTTATAAAGAAAGAACCAGCAAATTATTATTGCAGTTAATTGTAACCATTCAAATCCTTCCAAAAAACAATGTTTACAATTTTTTTTCAAAAACTAAAAAAAAGCAAAAACTTCCTGAAGACCGGGTAATATATATATCCCGAAACCAGTGGAATCGATGCAAGAAGCGCACAATTTTTGACAAAAATTCGCACTTGCGAAAAAATATTGAAACAATGATTGACAGAATTAATTTTCTGCAAAATCAGCACTGCTGTGCCTTCCTACAGAAGGAAGCACGGAAATTGGTACCCTCTTACAGAAAATAATTGCGGTTGAAAACCTTGCTTTGATTTCATATCGTTCAAATTCAGTTCCAAAAGCAGTGATTATAGCGAACAAAAGCTTTTTCAACGTAAAATTTTGTGGTACTAAAAATAGTTTAAAAACGCTACACAAGTTAAAATTTTCAAAAACACACGAATGCATATGCATTTCAGCGTGTTTTTGAAAATTTTGACATTTGTAACGGTTTTCCTCCTCTGTAACAGAAAATAAACTTCCCAATTATATTTTTGGAAGTTTACTTTCTGATTCAGAAGAGGACTTTTTTGTTGTAGTTTCTGATTGTAGTTATTAATTTGCATTTTTGTTCTGTGGAATTGTATGATTTGGCTATGGTGTCGCAGAATTCAAACCTTTCTATATCGAAGGTAATGGATTTTCTATAAACCATAAAAGCGTTAATAATAGAATAATGAACATATTAATCAAACACTCGTGTCATTTTCACATCCTTATTGTTTCGCCGGACTAGATATCTTCAGAATTTCACTCTTTCCCATTATCGCCCCTTCCCCATTTCAGTAAACGTACCGCATAGTCTTTGCCATCGCCAAAAATAACATACTGGGGGTATAATTATGTGGGGACTATACTGGGATAAACCTCAGAATTTTGAATAAAGTCTTTGAAATTTTATCTCAGGAACTGTCGACTTTGTAATAAAGAGAATGAAAAATGAAAAATATTAGTGAAAACATACCTTGTCATATGCTGCAGTCAATTAATTTCAAGTTGCTTAAAGGAAGGAGCAAACAGAGTCAAAATAGAATTTGAACTAAAATAAAGTGAGCTGACCAAATAGCCCTTGTGTCCTCTCTGTTTACTAACTTGTGTTAATTCAAAGTTAGGAAAATTAGATTTTTTCACTGCAACATTAAACAGCGTTGCATCCCAGGGACTCGAGAAATGATTAAATCATTACTCTTTCTATTTTCACTTTCTATTTTTCTCCTTCTAACTGGAGACTGTTTTGATTTATGAATATTGCAACCATCAGAAGGATCGCTCAAGATAGAGATACTTCTGAAAAAAACTATGAGTCTATGATGATGAAAATTAGCTTTATTTCAGGCTGCCGTATGAAGTTTCATTTCTTTAGATTTAAACTTTTGAAGTAAATTTAATCTCTGCTGAATTAACTTTTAATTTTTTGTCTAAAAATAAAAACAATTTGGTTCATTTTGCTGATGAATGGCACAAATGCCCTCTATTATAAACCAAAGTGTGATGTCTCCAGAATAAACCATTATAAACCTTGTATCAACAAAATGAAGCTCTCTCGGCAAAAATATTTTATCAAAATAAATTACGATGATTTTTTATAAACATATGCGTTTTTTCAGGAGAGTAAAGTATGAGGCAGATTTATCGTTTATGAAAAAATTATTTTTATTAACTATAAGTAAAAAAACTGGTTTTTACTGTGAACATGCGGATATGTTTCCGGACTTTCGGAGCGTATATCTTAATTTGAAGCCACAATGTTACAACTTTAATAAAAACAATTTGTTCCACCGAGCTTTGAAAATTGGGGGTGTCGGGAAACTATTTCTGGAGAGAAAAAGCACTTTCTCGTTGCAAAAAATTGCTGTGGAATCAATAATACCTGAATGGAATTGGAACACCAAACTATAATTTTAATTTTGATGCTTACCACTAGCAGGGCTAGTTCAATTCCAAGTTGAATTTAGGAATAAGGTTTGCCTTGCTAGATTTTAGTTTTTGTTCTGACCCCACTTCTTTGGCTGGTTTCAACTTCAGCTCAACTGGGTTTTATTTGTTCAGCCAATTTCAGCCGATTGATATATTTGTAGTTAGTTGTGCTTGTTATCACTAGAAATCATGTCAAGCGTAGAGTGAGAAATGAAAAAGTTTTTTGCAAAATTTGGTCTTTTTCGAGTAGTTATCGAGGTTCAATGTTTTTGTTCACTTTTCAGATTTAACAATAATTTTGCTCATATTATAAAATTTTTTAAAAATTTTTGCCCAATTATGTTTCAATTTTCGACATTTATTGGATTTAGTGGTCCTGAAGTGACACAAGACAGTTGTGTCGTATTGTGGTTGTTTAGAAAAAATTTGCATTTGTATCTAGATTTTTCGGTTTCTAGAGCCATTCTGCTGTGCGGTCGTTTGACCTCAGTTTTGTTTCCTTTTCTAGTGAAAATCTAGCGAACTATACTAATTGCGATGAAGATCACTTATATTAATAATATATGTATATATATATATATATATATATATATATATATATATATATATATATATATATATAAGCTGTTGTCCAAATATGTCTGCGGGCAACCACCAATTTTGTTGGCTTTGACGCTAAAATTGTTAACTAAATTTTTGTAAAATTTGTCATTATTTTTCTTTATGTGGTTTAAGTACTGTGTCCCAATACTAACAGTTTTAATTGAAGCTGTAACGAGTTCCAAGTAAACCGAAATACTGTTCTGAGTTTGAGTTTATTGTACGGATTACTTTGAAGCCATTTGACTTAGTAAAAATTTTTGTAATTTTTGTTAGTTTTACTTCTAGATGCATTTTCTGTAGTTTTTCCACAGTGTGATATATGAAAGACCTCACTGAATACACTAGTGAAATAGAAGAAACATATCAAAGACTTGAGTTGGTTGCTAAGATTTTCTAAGACTGGACACCATATGAGTAAAATAATTGTACTTTAACTATGAGTTCTGTAAGTTCTGTTTTTAATTTCGTTGTCTTACACTGCAATCTGATTTACTAAATTCTTCATAAGCCATTAATGAGACACATCTGAATCTAACTTTCCTTTTGAATTGATAGCTAACAAACAATATATCAAATATATACACAATATAACAAACACCTTAATGTCAATTGTCGCCATTTTCTTTGGTAAGAGTTTGAGAAAAAGTTTCAAAATTTTCAAAAATAAAGTTCGTTATTAAAAATTGGACTCACCAATTTTCAGGATTTTTTAACACAGAACAAATTGCTTCTTAGCGAAAAAAACAAGAAAATTTTGAATGCAGCCATTTGAGAGAGAATAATTTCAATCTTTCTTTTTTTAAACTTAATAACGGTTGATATGAAAAAATTGGTGTGGATTTGCTATTTTTACTCATCTACAAAATTTTAAGCCGATTTATACTCAAATGACTCTGCTAGTTTTTTTGTATTTTCATTTTTGAATGAAAATTTTTTTGTGAGGTTCTATTTGGTTTTCCATTTTTTAGAACTACATTTTTTTTTTAAAAAAAGGGGTTTTTAAAGCACTTTTTTATATGTTTTAAAAACTAATTTATCAGAGCAAGCATATGATAATTTTTCGAAGACGGTCCTATAATCTGACATACATAACTCCTGATGAAGCTTGTGGTATCTGGCCTGAGGTACATCTCATTGAATTTCCATTCTCAGTATTTGGTTTATAAATGAGTGCGGAGTTCATTTTGTTTATATGTGTGCTCTCTTATAATCCCATCAAATCTAAGCTGAGCTGTAATATTATCGTCGAATTTATTTAGCAATTTGGATGCGATGTAAGATTAATTATTATCATGCAGTTATTATTTCAGCAACTTAACATTTTTTAATTCAGTTGGAGAACGGGATAATGTTGTCTTCTTGATATCATTTTTCAAGTTTTGGTGAAATTAGTTATTTAATTACGAAATTTTCTTTCGCATTTTGAAAAACTCCACTAGATTTGATATAATGTATTAGGTTATTTTACAGCTTTCATTATAAAAATATAAAGAAGTTTGAGCCGACCGTTATTTACCTTTGAATATTTCTCTGTCGTTTAGAGTACAAAATAGATTTATCACAGGTTAGATTATTTAATGCGAACTGTTGAGTTGGTAAAAACAAGAAACTGTTTCAAAAGTTGCCCTGTGCGCAATTATTGATTTTGTTGACTTTGAGACAACGTTTTAATTAACACTCTGTCCAATTCTTTGTTCTTATTTTGCATTGTCACGAAACCCCTATACTAAGTCCCAATACTGACTCCTAATATTAAGCCTCAAAACTAAGTCTTGATACTAAGTCCGAATTGTTACTAATTTTCAATGGTCTTGTTGAGATTCAAAAGAGGTCTACATATCGACTATGTGATTTTGATTTCTTTGGTATAGTTTACTTTGAGAAATTAATTAATTCAGTGGAAGTTTTGTAAACTTTTGACTTTCGACTTCAAGAGTTTTTCTCTGTGGATTTGATACCATCATGAGCAATAAAAGATCTCAATATTTTAGGTAGTGGCATATATAAAATTAATTAATGGCTTGAGTTCTGAGATTATAGTAATTGTGGCTGTACAACAATTTTGTCGCGTACAGTTTTGAGTTTTAGTCATTTTTGTTGTTTTTTGTTAACTTGACTTGCAAGTCAATATTTTCATCAAATTCATCGTTACTGAATGATGAAGTGTATCTGAAATTCTTTTTTAATCGATTGCTTATCGGCATAAAAACTATGCCATTTCAATCCATAAAACTTTAGTGAAAATCTTTGTTTTGATACTTTTGGCTTTTCACTCATTTAGTTTTTTATATACATGTGATTGGTTACTAATGGACTTCTCTAACGTTTTGAATTCTGAGAAGTCCAGTCTGTTTTTTTGAAGATTCCTTCTTGAAATTTTTGGGTGTTTCCATTTGACTATGATTGGAAGTACTTTTGATCTTCAATGTTTATTTGTAGACTATTGAGTTAATGTCACTGATTATGACATAACTGCTTCCTTTTCAATCTTTTGTGCTTGTGTTTGATAACTTTTTCTGTTTTTAACACATGTGTTTATATGAATCGATAAACTATTGGGTAGAGCAATCTTTTAATAAGTTCTACGAGCAATTAAGACTTGCCTTAGTCTTGACTCATCTCGATTTACTTAGCTTGGGGGTACTTTTAAAAAATTTGATGTCATTTTGCATTCTCTGTTTAGATTCAAAAGAGAAGAAGTCAGATTTTTTTAACATCTGCGCTTGCTTTTTAGTCGCAATTGAGAATTTAATGCCTTATCGAAGTTGAATAGAGGCCAGTTTTACTTAAAAGACATCCCTGTTTGAAACTTGGTTTGATAACGGATATATTGTAAGTTTTTAATCTCAAAGTTCTTTTTTTCTGTTAAAATTAGTTTTCATTTGATAAAATCTTTTGGCGATGATTTCGAGTTTGTCATTTCATTTTTTTCGAGCGTTCATTGTAATGAAAAGAAGAAATGTTATACAACTGGTTTGATCTAATGTTGTGCAGACGTCTGTCCTTTTAAGAATCTATCAAAGTTCAATAAACAAAATATGAACTTCTTCTTTAAAGACAGTCTTTCTGTGCTTCAATTGGTAGACAATTGAGAGAAGATTTTAGGTTATCAGGGTCTGACGATTATGTGCCACCGCACATTACCGAGCCTTCTTGTCGTTATTGTTGCAAATGATTTAGAACACACAAAGAAACAAAATGATACCCACTTTTTAAACTTATAAATTAGCCTGAATTTAATTATAGCAATAAAACACGAATTAAATGACAGTTTTCATTTGAATTTCGACGATTGGTTCCTAATAATGGTAACAATTAAAATAGCAGACCAATGTCATGTTTTTGGAAAAATTTGAGGAAAACTGCACCTGACTGCAAACTATAATTTTTTAAAAGCTCCGGGAAAAAACACCGGGAAAGTTTGTTCACTGAAATGTTGGTGGTTCTACAATGATATTTGTCAATTCCTACATAAATATTTTCAATTTATTGAAAATTTACTAATTCAAATACTAAATCGAACTCCTACAAGTCATTTTTACTAATTTACTAATTCAAATGCTAAATCGAACTCCTACAACATTTTTCAGCTCCATTTTTTCCATTTTGAGAAGAGAAAGCAACTTTTATGAAAGTCAAATTTCTTACCTCCAAAATATTTGTTACGAACAGTTGTCAAATTGCTCCGTCGAATGTTAGCCGACCTGCAATTTAAAAATTACAATTTAAGCAAAATAATTATTCAGTTGACGTCTCTTTGGGAAAATTAAATAGAGTTTTAATAATCTAGCTCAGGGAATTATTAGCTTTTAATCTTTACTGTGGAAAATATTTTGACTGTTTGAGTTTTATGTCTTGCCCATCAAACAGGGGCAGAGTTTCAGGAATTTGACGTCCAATTAGCTTCAGAACTGCTGAAAGCTGAGAGTCATTAGACTTTTGGGCCAAAAGTTCTATCAAATTTCTGCACATGACGTGAACAAAGTTGAGCTTTTGTTCCCAAGTCATTTAGAAATTCGTTAGGAGTATTTTGAAAGTAGTAGTTTTGAAACTAAAATGGGAAATTAAATGAAGAAAAACTGTTTGAAGACTTCTCAAGAGGGTCTTTTGACACTCGAATTTGAATTAAAAGTCAACTACGGGCTGGGCTTCGTGCTTAAAATTTTTCCTTCACACCATCTCTTCTTACCGTATATACTATGATGTATGAAGGCTATAAATATCGAGGGGGGGGGGAGGGGGTGGGCTATAGAATTGTAAATACCCAAAATTACGTTGGCTATAAATCGAGCAGAAAATGATAATGTCAGTGAACAGCAATAAACAGCAAAGACATTGTTACAAGTTACTGAAAATTGTTTGGCAATTTTCAGTTTTTGTATGGTAGAAAATAAAAACTTGATGAATTCAACTTTTGTTACCTTTTCACTGTTTCGTCAAAGCTCTGTAACTAATATGTTTGAAACACAGCGAACCAGAATTCCCAATAAGTGGTAAGGAATTCAAGAGCTCAGGAAACCATTACTTCCTAATCTTTTCCCATTGAGCATTAAATATGAGTAATGAGTGATCAGTGTTAGCTGAGCATCAAAAAAGAGGAGAAACTTAGAAACATTTTGAATCACATTTCAAATTAGTTTCGCTTAATTGTCCTAAGCATATCAAATGATTGATGAACTATAAAGATGGACAAAATGAACCTTACCTGCCTTTGATGAAGACTGGTCAAGCTTTAAATGGCAATACAGAAAAGATTCATTGACAGCCCAGGAGTGTCATGACAGCCCAGGAGTGTGATGAAAAATCAGTATTGAATCTTAGCATATCCAGTCTGATTTTATACTTTGACCAGAAATTTGATCATGGCATATAAAACTTATGAGACTTTTCATGGCTGTATATACATATGAGTAACAAGGTACCTTTAAGTTTCGATGAATCATTACTGATTCTTTGATCAAATCTTGGGATATGTCGTTTCAGTACTGAAAAAGTATGACACTCGATTACGGGTGCAAGACTATTTTTGTCTATTTTTCTCACAAATCCATTATATCTGCGTAACACAAGATTTAGTTCCATTTAGCAGTTTATAAGAGTGTAAAATTTCTCAATTTTGCGGAAAAATTGAACCAACAACATTGAAAATGCTTCTGGTAATGCAAATGAAAATGCAACATTGAAAATGCTTTTGTTCTTTGGATGTTGACTAAATTTTAACAACATCACAACCACAGAAATATTATCCTTCGCTTCTATGTAAAAATTGGCACATAGAACACATAGAACACACGTAAATTTATACTAAGAGTAGTTATCTAAATCCGCTTCAAAATCAAAAGGGAGATAGTTTTTCAAATCGGATTTTATTTACAATTTATTCGCCTGTTAGCAATTGATATTATATAAGGAAAATGAGAATGTTGGTTACATGACAAAGTTAACGTAGGGTTGCGTGGTTGTATGAAAACAACATGTAGGTAAGAAATATTAAGCAATTAAGAGGCGATTCAAAGCAATTTTTGAGCAGAATCAAAAATCTTTAAATAGACCAAATCCTTCGTATCAACCGTAAACGAGACCAAAACACGAGATAACCATTGCAATATTCTTGACAGAATCCTTCAAAATAGGTTATCTTGAGATATCTACCAGAAAAATTATTCTTGCAAGCGAGAAGTCGAGCTTCGCCGTGATTGGGTGGTTTCCATTTATTATTTCCTATTTTGCACAAAAATTTTCAAAGATATGAGTCGCATTTGTTTTTGAAACAAATTGAAGCAAAATTACATTCTAAAATTAAACTTTAAGTAAAACGAATTTTCAAAAACAGCAGCTTATTTTGAGTTGTCTATGCCCAATAGTGTTTCTTTAAGTAGTCCTTTAGAACAAAATGATAATCTAACAATGTTGTTTTACTTATCGAAACCTTTATGAGTTTTCATATTTCCGATTTGTTATTTAATTTTTGAAGAATAATTCTAGTGTTATATGATAATTTCTCCATTTGATTCTCTTCTATATATTTATATATAAAAGTATATATAAATATATATATATATATATATATATATATATATATATATATATATATATATATATACATATATTACTTTATTTTTTGTTTTTTTTTACTATTAAAACTATACTCTTCTTGCACCATATTTGCGCATGCATATTTTGTGTCGTTTGGACGTCTTATATGTGAAAATTTAAGGACTTAGGCGCTGCTTTTCAACCTTCTCTGCTATTGAAATTTTACATGAAAAATCGACAATTGGTAATAGTCCACCAGAAAAAATTGCTGGTTTCTAAGATTTTGGCAAAATTTTGGTGGAATTTTTTCCACCATCAAAATTCAATTAATTGTCAAACAAAAAATTGCTCTTATTTTTTTGTCTCGAAACATGAAACGTTTTGTTTCCCATGTTTCTCTATTCAGTTTGCTAAAGTCAACCAAATACCTCTTCAACAGGCTCTCGATCTTTCAACAACAAATTTTAAAACTCATTTCTAGTTTTTTGTGGGATTTTTGATTACCGTATGAAAAGCCTCGCAAAATTTTTATTGACAGAAAATAAAAATTCTACAAGACAGTTATCATTCGCGGCCTACGTCAAGTCGGGTCAACTTTGTTAGAGACTGAAAAATGGAAAAACACGAAAACCAAACAGCTCAGGCTCATAATTTTACAGAGTTAAATGGTTCATAGTTTCTTAGTTAACAAACAAGAGAGTTCACATTTTTCAAAACTAAACATCAAAAAAGAATTTAACGAAAATCCAAAAAACTAAATTAGTGATTAAGAAAAATCAGACAAAATCCGAAGTTGAATTTCCAAACCAAAAATATGACATGAAAAAACAAAAAGGGACCATAGAAAAAAAATCGCTCTTTGTGTTCTTTTAAGGATTGTTTACAATGCATAAGGTATCAGTTGCTATTAGGATGCATAAAGGTTATAAAAAACGTCCATAAGTGTATATCAATTTTTTGCAATCAAATAAGAAAAAACTGATACGAAAAAAATTATCTGCAAAATTGTCTTCAAATATTAGAATAAAAAATTTAATCAAATGTTCCCGTTATGATCTTCAACCATAAAATAAAACAAATCAACAGCAACAGAAATGAACATATAATAACCACTCCTTGGCCTGACTATTTTGAACATCTTTCGAACCATATTGGTTCTCACCAATCAAAAGTCACAGAAAAGCAGCTGTTTCATTGACGAAAACCTTGACAGATCAGAAGATCTGCTGAGCTCCTAAAGCCGAATTACAACAGCCAACTTGTTGAAAAAAACATTTTGATTTTAATACTGCTCGACTCAGTTAAAACTCATTGTAGGTTGCTAAAATGTACAAGACATTCAATTAAGACGATAGTAATTTTTATTGGCCCATTAAGCTCAAAAACACAAAATTTGAAAAAGGGAAGAAATTGCAATATTCTCAACACACTTTTTTAAGTTGAAATTCGGCATTGCTAATAAATATACAGAAGAATTCAAAATTCAGCGAAGGTGAGTCATATGTGGCTTTAAGGCAACTCTGAACAAACGAAAGTGAACATAGTGACTCTTGAGCGTAAGAATTTATTTGAGTGGAAACAAGATTGCCAAAATCTGATAAGCTCATGTTTGACTACGCACTCCTACTAGAGAGCTCACTCAAGCGAAAGCTTTCTACGAAGAAAACCTCACCTCACTTGAGTTCAAAAGCCCTTTGAAGGCAGGAACAGCTCTATCCAATATTTTGCTTTTTTGGACAATTTCACGCCTAGAGTTATAGAAAATTTTTGAACTTGCACAAAAGTCAAGCATTACTAACTGAATTGTGGCTCAATTAATATGTTCATCAAGCATGTTTTTTTAATTTAAAGGTACCATTGACTGGGCCTCTTCATCACATCCATCACCCTACTTGAAATAGATACATGATCAAAAATGTTGTGCGGAACTTCTTTTTAATAAAAATGGAGATAGGTCTCGAAATAATCGCACGGAAGTCTGGACATACGCATTTGTTAACGCACAAAGAACGCGCAAAAATTTGTATGCCACAGCTGTCTTTGAACGCACAATAGTCTTTACATGAACGCACTAAATTTTATATCTGGAGGTCATGAAATATGGTTTGGAACGCTAGAAAGTCTGTTCTGGATAATTTTGAACTAACAGGAGTCTGAACATAGGGTCTTTTGAACGCAGGAAGAACGCGCAATGTTTTTGAACACACGAAAATTTGGACATTGATACTTTCCGTCTGGAACGGTCTGGACATATGGACTTTCGGTTTGTGACCTCAGCCTGGGTACGGCCAAAAGTACAACGCGAAATACTACGTTAATTCATTCTCATTTAATGATATCTGTGTAGAATTAAAACTAAAAGGCAAGCAAAAAATTTGGTGTAAAATTTTATACAAGCATGCGCTCATTTTTTTGCCTAATTCTGAAATTTGAAAACATTGCATAGTAGTGGCAGATGTGTCAACTAGACTCTGATGACGACCAAAAAAAACCCGTATAATGATTGAGTCTTCGGTATCAAAATTAGAAATTTTTCCACGATTAGATTGTCTAAAGAAAATAAAGGAACTTCGTTTTTTTTCGGTTTTGCCTAATATATAGGATTTGAAACGTAGAAAATAAATTGAGCGTTGTCTGCTTCCAAAAATTAAACATATTAAGAGCCTTGAACAAAATAAGTTATTTGTTTTTGCGGACCCATTTGGACATGGAATATTCTTACTAAAACTAAAACAATCGTTGAAATGCGCAATGGTACTTTGTGTAAAATAGTATCATCTCTGTATGCAATAGAACACATATATAGCTTTTGAGTTAAACAGCTGTAATGAAGACCTATATTAACTCTTCCATGATATGAACATCAATGCCAGCATACTAGCCAAATATTTTTCCATTTTTTAAACTTTTTCAGTCATCACGTTTATATCATACACTCATATCGAAGGCAATTTGAATTTGCAGATTATATACTAATGAGCAAATTTTCTAATTATTGATTCAAGGATAACTATCCATTTTAACAAACCCTTTATGAAGAACAACAAATTCTGGTTATTTTTAAAACAATTTCTATGCGTTTCATTGTATGACCAACTACCCGGTTAAATCATGTATTGCATTATGATCTAAGGACTGCGAGGTCTATTTACTCTCTGAGATTGAACGCTGTCTTTGTTACTGATAAATAAGTTTACATCTCTACCAGTCAATCAAATTTAAGCCTTTTCTTCAATTTCATTATGAAATTGTTTATGTACAACCGCATTTCTTCATATATCATATTGTTAAAATTTGCATTATTACACATTGGGAAATGCGAGAAGTGGAATTTGATTTTTGAGGCCAAAGGAAAAAATTTCTTCGACAACTTTACTTTTGTAACGAACAATGACCCAACTCATGGGTACGTGAACTACGTGAACAAATCAACAGCTGTTGAGGAGGGATACATTGAGACTCTACTGAATGATGATGTGTACATCGGATGTGATCACACAAACATAGGCAACTGTTACTCCAGTTTTTATTTAAGACATTTTTTTTTCAAAATGGGAGAATTATATGTATATGCGAAGCCTGCTTTTTTTCTGTTTCAATTTTTGTACACGCATTGTAGAAAAAAGCAACATCATTTTGCGCCCCGCAAAGGCTATTTTTGATTTCCATAAGAAGTTTTAAAAAAAATTCTTAGCATGTTAAAAAGAGGAGTTGTTTAAAAAGTTGAAAGAAAAACAGGAAAAGTATCGGAGGGTTAAGGGGAAGGAGAAAAAAATTATATTAATGAGGTTATTTGTGAAATAAGTGTTAGTAAAATAAATAAATTAGTTGAATTGGTGTTAAATTGGTTTGTAAAAAAAATAGTTTGAAAACAAATGAAAGTGAAATTTTCATCTTAATAAAATTTTTCAAAAGATTTAAAAAACTGAATAATAAATTTCTCGCTTTTCACGGGTTCTTTATTTGCCTCTTTTTACCATTTTAGGTCATTACTTTTTTTTCAATAGGTTTACGATCCAAACAAAACATAAAAAGTTAATGAAACATGCTCGACAAAATTTAAATCGAGACGCTAAAATTTTATAAACCGCTAAAATTATATTTAAATAAATTCGAGCTTTGAGTCTTTGAGCTCATAGATTAATTTTTAGATTTATAGGCTTCCTTGTAGAAAACTTCTCAGGTTTCAATTTAGTGTCCCAAATAAAAAGTCGCCACTCCCGATATAAAAGAAAATTATATTTCTAAAGCAACAAAACCAATAGCTTTGAAATTTCAGCCGTTTATTTTTTTGCTCAAATTTTCTGCCTAAATTGAGGCTTCTACATCTTCATTCGATTAAGAAATTACAAAAACAAATTATAGATTTCAAAAAATATACGATTGAAAACAATTTTTACAAAAAATGAGCTAGAGCAATTCCCAGCCTGCGTGCAAAATTGGAGAGTTTTTTAAAACTATTAATGCTCAGGTAACTGCACCGCAATTGAATATAAAAGCAACGCAGCAATTTCAAGTCACAACTCCACATCGAAATGTTTTGAAGCAGCTCAAAAGAAAAAGGATCTCAAAAAATGGGAATTGAAAATGAAGCAGCGCTTTTTAATCCTGACGCAGCCATGATTTAGTGATGGGGACCAGAATTGTAGACCTTCAATTACTATGAAACTCTGTAATGTGATTGTATATGTATATTGCTGTTCTCTTGATTTTGTGTTCCCTCAGCTGACAATCTTTTTTTGTTTTTATTACTTTCTCACACTGCAAATTAAACAATAGCATTTTTTCATCGTGTGTTATAAATTTTAACTGTTCTTATGTACGCGTCCTTAGTTACCTTCATTGCCAGTGAGAGTTTATAGCGTAACCCATAAAGTTGAAATAAGCGAACGTTTCAAAAGCCCCAGGTTAGAGTTCAAAGGTCAATGTTCAATTTTAAAACATGTAGAAAAAATTGATGAATAGAAGTTTAATGGAAAAAACGTTGACATTCAAATGACCAATTTGATGCTCACTTGCCTGTTCATGACGTTTTCGAACGTTCGCTTATTTCAACTTTATGGGACAGACTATCGTTGAATTGAGTGTCAGATTTATTAAATCATTAATTAATAGCATTAATCTCTATGTACTAATGTGTACAGCACCAATATACAGTCACCATAAATATTACGAGGACCACGGAGCGCAGGTTAAAGTCGGATCTTCAATCTCAATTTCAATGCTAAATTTCTAATAGAAAAAGTGATCAGAACTTTGGACATTATTAACTCTGAATCATAGATCGTCTGTTGACAGTTACCCTCCTTTTAAGCCATTTTTTTTAACTAACTCAATAAAAAAGCATGAATTCCAAGCTGTTTTTACTACCAACTGAAGATGATGATGAAAATTAACAAACAAATGCATAATTAAGTGTACAAAAACTAGACCGGACAAGAAGAAAGCTTGGATCTATTCTGTTTCGCCCCCCCCCCCCCCTAGTGTTTTTTATGACCCCCCAATCACAAATTATATGTTTGTTACATAGCACGTTACTATGCAAGAAAATAGCACGTGCGCCTGGGGGTCATAAAAAACTTATGCACACTAAGCTGGGGGGCAAAGCAGAATAGATCCGAAAGCTTATCATTTGTTCTGAGGAATCAAATTAGACAGAGCACAAACTATTGATAAAAATCTTACTAATTTTACCACACCATGTTTGTTACCTAGTTAAGGATACAATTTTTGAAAATTTGGCGCATCAAACATGTTTGTCTCATGAGTGTATGGAACATATTTTTTCCGATCCCTCTTGAGGGGGGAGGAACCATATACTCAACTGTTTTTTTTTGTTCAGACAATTTTCACCGATCGATATATTCATTGTAGAGAGTCGTGAGTGGTATGAGTGGTATACGTTTTATGAGTTTCGTTTTCTAAAGCGAGTTATCGTGGTTTAATTTTTTGTGAATATTAGACCGATTTGCGTTAATTTTAACTACATTATCCGGAATTTTTGCCTAAAATTTTGTAAATTTAGCAAAAAATATGCAAAAATAATTAAAAATAGTACTGTTGATTATATTTTTAAAGACAAAACAGTAAATTTGATTATTTTGATTTAATTTTTTTGCTAAAATGTTGGCTAAATATTTCAAAATTTGGCCTTTCTCATCAAAAATTGTCCGAAATAAGCTTCTTTAGTCCACTTTGACTAAATTTGTTGGAAATACACACCCAAAAACAACTAACACACTCTATGTAAACAACAAAGAAGGCTAGTCCTATTTCCACTTCCATTGAGAGTAGTCTGGAATCAAAATTTTGCCGTTTTTGCTAACCTCACTCTATGATTATCAAAAGCAGAGCACTTTTTTTTATCTTTTAACTAACACAATTATTTGGATCTATAACATTGGAGACAATTGAGTGATCTCAATGGACGAGCAGCAATAACGAAGCTTATTTTGGTCCAGTCTTGGACTGTTACAATCCAAAAATAAATCAGATTGTAGCCAATCTGTCCTTTTTTTAAAAAAAAGTAGAATTTTTCATGTTAATAAGAGAACAGAACAATTCAAATCAAAGCTCACTGCTGATGGATCCAAATGGCGTCATAAGCACTTCCAAATTAACATATTTAGTTTCTTTACTTGAAAGTTTACGGTCGTTTTGACTTTTAAAAATGTTTGTTTTAAAACAAACAATAGCTTTTTGAACTTATTGAACACTAATTTTTCTCTTATTTTGGTCAACTTGTAGCTTAGTGTCAGCAAAGAAAGACTAATTCTTCCTCCTGTGCTTTCTGCCTAATTAAATGTTATTTGTTTTGTGGATTTACGCCTTAAGTTATGGGCTTCTGGCTTTGATACTACTAGATTTTACACTTTTTTCTTTTTTAGGCATTGGCACTTTTTTCATGTCTTTATCTCGCTTTGTCACATCATCACATTATTGAATGGTCACAATTTATATTATTGGCGTTAAAAATAGGACACAATTGAACACATAAAGAACTTTAAATCACAGAATATGGTTTTAACGGCTTCGACACGCCTTTCTCGAAGAAATTAATTGAGTTTTTCACAATTGTTTTTAACTGTCGTCTTTACTTTGTCTTCTTTTCAGTCCTGAGAATTTTTGTTAATTTTTGAAGATCTCATCGGAATTTTTGGGTGGATTAATTTAGTCAATTTTTGATTTGAGTAGATAGCTGATGGCGTTCATGACTTTTGAAATCAATTGTTTTAAAAAAAAAGTTTTTTTTTTTAATTTTTCTTCTTTTGTCTATTTGCTACCTAGTCTTGTTTACTACGGGTTACATATGACATTGAGATCGTCAATGCAAGTCAACGGAGTACAAAATCGAATGTTTTTGAAATATTTGTTTTGAATTTACTGACTTCGATATGGGTTTTTCGGAAAAAAAAGTAAATTAATTTTCGGTTTTTGTCTATATTTGACGCTTTTTTTGTAGACGTAAGACATATTCAAAAAAATTACGGATCTCAAGCGTTTTCTTTGGACAAATAAACCAACCTATTTAATGACTTTATTTTGTAGCTAATGGCTTTTATGACTTTGAAAATAATTGTTTTCGAAGAAAATACCAAAGTACTACTAATTTTTGCGCTTTCTCTCTCTTCTGTCTACCTATTACCTATTCTCTTTAAAGAGAGCTCTCATACCGCAATGTTGGTGTTTTAGAAGGTTCTAGAAGATATGAACAAATTTTGAGGGGCAAAATATGCCTTTACGGCTTCGACAGTGTGTTCTCTCAAGTTTTAAATGAATTTTTGTGGCGTGTGTGTTCATAAACATATTGGATGTTTTCAATTGCTATCCAATGGTTTTCTTTACTTCGAAACTAATTGTTTATAAAAATTTAAGCCAATTATTTTAATTTCATTTTTATTCCTTTTTGTCTAATTGTTATCATTTCTAGTGAAGTACAAGTTGTTCTTTTGTTTAGTTTCAGTTTTATCTGATGCCATTTTGACCTTGCTTATCATTTTTTTTAAATGGACATGAGTTTTTGGACGTAAATAATGTTTGTTGTTATTGTTGTTTGATTTTGTTGTTCGCCTTGAGTTGCTTTGATAATGGTTGATCTCTACAATCTAATGCGGCGTTTTTTACTCCACTGAGTTTTTTGCGTTGGAGGCGATCGTTCTGTTCATACAATTTTTTTTGAAAAATAGTTGAGTTTTTGGGGGTTTTCTATCTGTTCCTCATTTGGTAGACATTTATGCTAAAAAGGCTGATGAGCGGGGTCGGAACTTTTTTGTGCAAACGCACATTACCGATCCTCCTTGTTTTGTTGAAGAAACAAATTTGGTTCTGACCGATGTGATGTGTTTTGAGAGATTGGTGAATAAACTGAGCAATAAATGACCTACCGTGAAATTGTCGAAATGCGGGAAAACAGTAGGAATCTACAACCGTCATGTTGCTTTTATCTCAAAATTCTATACCTCAATAAAAAAATTGCCAGCCTGCCTTTAGTGTTGAAGGTTTTCCTGAAATTTCCTGAAAAAAAGTGAAAACATTTTAAGTTTTGCGAATTTTGGGCGCCGAACTGTGTGAACTAGCTGCTAGTGGGACTATGCATGTATTACGTTCAATGTTTTAGACTACCAATAGGCGAAATGAAAATCGATAGTGAAACAACTAATCAGAGTAATGGATATTTTTTGCCGTGACGCTAAAATGGAATTATTCATTAAATATTGAGCTGGGTATGTTATTAACTTAATCCCCCTTGTCATAAATTAACTAAGTTATTTTCTTGAAAATCATTATCAGGAAAAATGTTTTCGTATCAGTAAATAAGCTCTCAATTGATAAAAATGAGTGACGAGGAACAGTTCCATTACTAAAGCAACTGGAAGAGGCCGGGATTCGATCCGTATCCATTCGGTTGACAAGTACCTGTATGGTCTGTTCTTGCTCTACTTATCACACATGCCTTCTGGTTGCGGTACCTGGCCCGCCTTCTGGCTCTGTGGCAGCAATTGGCCGTATGAGGGAGAAATTGACATTATTGAAGGTAATTAGAAAATTTGGCCCTCTGACAGAGGTTTAAATGTTTATTATTTTTAATCATCCATAGTCGCACCAATCTAAGTTTTGCTGAATGTAATAAGAATTAAAAAGGCCGGTTCGCTGAAGATTTGCTGAATGTAATAAGGTTTATTGAAAGAAAAATTAGAAAAACTATTTTGAGGGTTTCAGCCTGGTTTGAAGTGCATATATAGACATTCGTTTGGGACGATATACAATGTGTGAAAAATAAGACAGCTGCAGAAGTTATACGCAAATTACAAGTAATGGTTACGTGACTCTGCTTGAAGTCACTGAGAACTTCTGACGTTTTTCGAGAACCGCAAAGCAGTTAGAGATATTAAGTCGGAATTTCGAAGTGACTTCTGCAGAGTCACTTAACCATGCTTACAACACGAAACGCGCACGTTTAAAATGACGAAAGTCAACGCAATTTAACTTCTGGCTAAGTAGCAACTTCTGGCATTTTAACTTCTGGCACTGCAGACTTTGGGCATTTTAAAATGCGCACGTGAGTGTTTTAAGAATTATTGCTTTAACATGGCCGAGGTCCTGCAAATCGCAGTTGATTATTTTGACTTGAATTGGGATGCAGAAGCAGAACAATTCATTTATAATACTTATTTAAACAATACATTGGCCTTTACAATGTACATGACAATTGGGATGCAGAGAAATGATGAATATGACGGACTTGTCTTTTAAATGAAGCTACGTTAAGTTTCACCAACGTCATTGAAAAAAATTTGGAATTAATCGAGAACCACGTAGCGCTTCCAGATATAATCGGGAATTTCCGAGACTTAATTGGAGTCAGGCAACCTTTCGTGCAACACGCACTTCGCAAGTTTTAAAATTCCAGTGGTTTTAAGATCTGGCGCTCTTTATAGAAAAATCGGGTCTTTCCCATTATAGACCCCCCCCACAGCTTAGTGGTCAGATAACCTATACCCCCATCGTGGTAATTATACCATAATGGGGCGCTATAATTTCATGGGGGGCTATAATGGGAAAGACCCGGAATATCTATAATGTAAGATTTTGGGAATGTAGATATCTGGTATTTCAAAAATTAACACATGTGTGGTTCAAGTGCTGATAACATACGTGAGCCAGGTTTAGTCTCTGAGTTGAGATGCTTTAGTTTTCAGATATAAACATAAAATTGTGTCCCTGGTATGTTTTCAGGCGTCAACAACAACAACTACGATTCCACCACTCTACATACAAGCGCAGGATGCGACTTCCAAAATGTCTCTCGCAACTTTACTGGGACAGTCAAAAACTCGCAGAATTGCGATGCATTCGAGCTCGGAAACTCAGGTTGTTTCCTTTCCAAACCGGGTTGAATTCTTCCGCCCAAAATGATGTAAGAGTGGGGCTGCAATGGGAGGATTTTTTTTAGGAAAAAGCAGCTCAAAATTCTCCCATTGCAGCCCATTGCAGCCCAGTCTTACACTGCAATTTTAGTCAGGGGGTAATTTCTCAAAAGTCCTCCCATTGCAGCCCATTGCAGCCCACTCTTATATGGCAATTTTAGTCAGGGAGGGTTATTCTTCAAAAGTCCTCCCATTGCAGCCCATTGCAGCCCACTCTTACATGGCAATTTTATTCAGGGGGTAATTCTTCAAAAGTCCACCCATTGCAGCCCATTGCAGCCCACTCTTACATGGCAATTTTAGTCAGGGAGGGCAATTCCTCAAAAGTCCTGCCATTGCAGCCCATTGCAGCCCCCTCTTACATGGCAATTTTAGTCAGGGGGTAATTCCTCAAAAGTCCTCCCATTGGAGTCCATTGCAGCCCACTCTTACATGGCAGTTTTAGTCAGGGGGGGTAATTCTTCAAAAGTCCTCCCATTGCAGCCCATTGCAGCCCCCTCTTACATGGCAATTTTAGTCAGGGGGTAATTCCTCAAAAGTCCTCCCATTGGAGTCCATTGCAGCCCACTCTTACATGGCAATTTTAGTCAGAGGGGGTAATTCTTCAAAAGTCCTCCCATTGCAGCCCATTGCAGCCCCCTCTTACATGGCAATTTTATTCAGGGGGGTAATTATTCAAAAGTCCTCCGATTGCAGCCCATTTCAGCCCACTCTTACATTGCAATTTTAGTCAGGGGGTAATTATTCAAAAGTCCTCCCATTGCAGCCCACTCTTACATCGCAATTTTAGTCAGGGAGGGTAATTTCTCAAAAGTCCTTCCATTGCAGCCCATTGCAGCCCACTCTTACATGGCAATTTTAGTCAGGGAGGGTAATTCCTCAAGAGTCCTCCCATTGGAGTCCATTGCAGCCCACTCTTACATGGCAATTTTAGTCAGAGGGGGTAATTCTTCAAAAGTCCTCCCATTGCAGCCCATTGCAGCCCCCTCTTACATGGCAATTTTATTCAGGGGGGGTAATTATTCAAAAGTCCTCCCATTGCAGCCCAATGCAGCCCACTCTTACATTGCAATTTTAGTCAGGGAGGGTAATTTTTCAAAAGTCCTCCCATTGCAGCCCATTGCATCCCACTCTTACATGGCAATTTTAGTCGGGGGGGGGGGGGGTAATTCTTCAAAAGTCCTCCCATTGCAGCCCATTGCAGCCCCCTCTTACATGGCAATTTTTGTCAGGGGGGGTAATTATTCAAATGTCCTCCCATTGCAGCTCATTGCAGCCGGCTCTTACATAGCAATTTTAGTCAGGGGGGTAATTCCTCAAAAGTCCTTCCATTGCAGCCCATTGCAGCCGGCTCTTACATGGCAATTTTAGACAGGGGTAATTCCTCAAAAGTCCTCCCATTGGAGTCCATTGCAGCCCACTATTACATGGCAATTTTAGTCAGGGGGGGGTAATTATCCAAAAGTCTTCCCATTGCAGCCCAGTCTTACTTTGCAATTTTAGTCAGGGAGGGTATTTTCTCAAAAGTTCTCCCATTGCAGCCCATTGCAGCCCACTCTTACATGGCAATTTTAGTCAGGGAGGGTTATTCTTCAAAAGTCCTCCCATTGGAGTCCATTGCAGCCCACTCTTACATGGCAATTTTAGTCAGGGGAGGTAATTCCTCAAAAGTCCTGCCATTGCAGCCCATTGCAGTCCGGTCTTACATGGCAGTTTTAGTCAGGGGGGGGGGTAATTCTTCAAAAGTCCTCCCATTGCAGCCCATTGCAGCCCCCTCTTACATGGCAATTTTAGTCAGGGGGTAATTCCTCAAAAGTCCTCCCATTGGAGTCCATTGCAGCCCACTCTTACATGGCAATTTTAGTCAGGGGGGGGGGTAATTCTTCAAAAGTCCTCCCATTGCAGCCCCCTCTTACATTGCAATTTTAGTCAGGGGGTAATTATTCAAAAGTCCTCCCATTGCAGCTCATTGCAGCCCACTCTTACATTGCAATTTTAGTCAGGGAGGGTAATTTCTCAAAAGTCCTCCCATTGCAGCCCATTGCAGCCCACTCTTACATGGCAATTTTAGTCAGGGAGGGTAATTCCTCAAAAGTCCTCCCATTGGAGTCCATTGCAGCCCACTCTTACATGGCAATTTTAGTCAGAGGGGGTAATTCTTCAAAAGTCCTCCCATTGCAGCCCATTGCAGCCCCCTCTTACATGGCATTTTCATTCAGGGGGGTAATTATTCAAAAGTCCTCCGATTGCAGCCCATTGCAGCCCACTCTTACATTGCAATTTTAGTCAGGGGGGTAAATATTCAAAAGTCCTCCCATTGCAGCCCATTGCAGCCGGCTCTTACATGGCAATTTTAGACAGGGGTAATTCCTCAAAGGTCCTCCCATTGGAGTCCATTGCAGCCCTCTCTTACATGGCAATTTTAGTCGGGGGGGGGGGGGGGTAATTATCCAAAAGTCTTCCCATTGCAGCCCATTGCAGCCCAGTCTTACATGGCAATTTTAGTCAGGGAGGGTTATTCTTCAAAAGTCCTCCCATTGGAGTCCATTGCAGCCCACTCTTACATGGCAATTTTAGCCAGGGAGGGTATGTTCTCAAAAGTTCTCCCATTGCACCCCATTGCAGCCCACTCTTACATGGCAATTTTAGTCAGGGAGAGTTATTCTTCAAAAGTCCTCCCATTGGAGTCCATTGCAGCCCACTCTTACATGGCAATTTTAGCCAGGGGGGGGGGGGGTAATTATCCAAAAGTCTTCCCATTGCAGCCCAGTCTTACTTTGCAATTTTAGTTAGGGAGGGTATTTTCTCAAAAGTTCTCCCATTGCAGCCCATTGCAGCCCACTCTTACATGGCAATTTTATTCAGGGTGGGTAATTCTTCAAAAGTCCTCCCATTGGAGTCCATTGCATCCCACTCTTACATGGCAATTTTAGTCGGGGGGGGGGGGTAATTCTTCAAAAGTCCTCCCATTGCAGCCCATTGCAGCCCCCTCTTACATGGCAATTTTTGTCAGGGGGGGTAATTATTCAAATGTCCTCCCATTGCAGCTCATTGCAGCCGGCTCTTACATAGCAATTTTAGTCAGGGGGGCAATTCCTCAAAAGTCCTCCCATTGGAGTCCATTGCAGCCCACTCTTACATGGCAATTTTATTCAGGGGGTAATTATTCAAAAGTCCTCCCATTGCAGCCCATTGCAGCCCACTCTTACATTGCAATTTTAGTCAGGGAGGGTATTTTCTCAAAAGTTCTCCCATTGCAGCCCATTGCAGCCCACTCTTACATGGCAATTTTAGTCAGGGAGGGTTATTCTTCAAAAGTCCTCCATTGGAGTCCATTGCAGCCCACTCTTACATGGCAATTTTAGTCAGGGGGGGGGGGGTAATTCTTCAAAAGTCCTCCCATTGCAGCCCATTGCAGCCCCCTCTTACATTGCAATTTTAGTCAGGGGGGGGGGGGTAATTATTCAAATGTCCTCCCATTGCAGCTCATTGCAGCCGGCTCTTACATAGCAATTTTAGTCAGGGGGGTAATTCCTCAAAAGTCCTCCCATTGGAGTCCATTGCAGCCCACTCTTACATGGCAATTTTATTCAGGGGGTAATTATTCAAAAGTCCTCCCATTGCAGCCCATTGCAGCCCACTCTTACATTGCAATTTTAGTCAGGGAGGGTATTTTCTCAAAAGTTCTCCCATTGCAGCCCATTGCAGCCCACTCTTACATGGCAATTTTAGTCAGGGAGGGTTATTCTTCAAAAGTCCTCCCATTGGAGTCCATTGCAGCCCACTCTTACATGGCAATTTTAGTCAGGGGGGGGGGTAATTCTTCAAAAGTCCTCCCATTGCAGCCCCCTGTTTCATGGCAATTTTAGTCAGGGGTAATTCTTCAAAAGTCCTCCCATTTGAGTCCATTGCAGCCCACTCTTACATGGCAATTTTAGTCAGGGGGGTAATTCTTCAAAAGTCCTCCCATTGCAGCCCATTGCAGCCCCCTCTTACAAGGCAATTTTAGTCAGGGAAGGGGGTAATTATTCAAAAGTCCTCCCATTGGAGTCCATTGCAGCCCACTCTTACATGGCAATTTTAGTCAGGGGGGTAATTATCCAAAAGTCTTCCCATTGCAGCTCATTGCAGCCCAGTCTTACTTTGCAATTTTAGTCAGGGAGGGTATTTTCTCAAAAGTTCTCCCATTTCAGCCCATTGCAGCCCACTCTTACATGGCAATTTTAGTCAGGGAGGGTTATTCTTCAAAAGTCCTCCCATTGGAGTCCATTGCAGCCCACTCTTACATGGCAATTTTAGTCAGGGGGGGGGGGGTAATTCTTCAAAAGTCCTCCCATTGCAGCCCATTGCAGCCCCCTCTTACATTGCAATTTTAGTCAGGGGGTAATTATTCATAAGTCCTCCCATTGCAGCCCATTGCAGCCCACTCTTACATTGCAATTTTAGTCAGGGAGGGTAACTTCTCAAAAGTCCTCCCATTGCAGCCCATTGCAGCCCACTCTTACATGGCAATTTTAGTCAGGGAGGGTAATTCCTCAAAAGTCCTCCCATTGGAGTCCATTGCAGCCCACTCTTACATGGCAATTTTAGTCAGAGGGGGTAATTCTTCAAAAGTCCTCCCCTTGCAGCCCCCTCTTACATGGCAATTTTATTCAGGGGGGTAATTATTCAAAAGTCCTCCCATTGCAGCCCATTGCAGCCCACTCTTACATTGCAATTTTAGTCAGGGAGGGTAATTTCTCAAAAGTCCTCCCATTGCAGCCCATTGCAGCCCCCTCTTACATGGCAATTTTAGCCAGGGTGGTAAATATTCAAAAGTCCTCCCATTGCAGCCCATTGCAGCCGGCTCTTACATGGCAATTTTAGACAGGGGTAATTCCTCAAAAGTCCTGCCATTGGAGTCCATTGCAGCCCACTCTTACATGGCAATTTTAGCCAGGGGGGGTAATTATACAAAAGTCTTCCCATTGCAGCCCAGTCTTACTTTGCAATTTTAGTTAGGGAGGGTATTTTCTCAGAAGTTCTCCCATTGCAGCCAATTGCAGCCCACTCTTACATGGCAATTTTATTCAGGGTGGGTAATTCTTCAAAAGTCCTCCCATTGGAGTCCATTGCATCCCACTCTTACATGGCAATTTTAGTCAGGGGGGGGGGGTAATTCTTCAGAAGTCCTCCCATTGCAGCCCATTGCAGCCCCCTCTTACATGGCAATTTTTGTCAGGGGGGTAATTATTCAAATGTCCTCCCATTGCAGCTCATTGCAGCCGGCTCTTACATAGCAATTTTAGTCAGGGGGGTAATTCCTCAAAAGTCCTCCCATTGGAGTCCATTGCAGCCCACTCTTACATGGCAATTTTATTCAGGGGGTAATTATTCAAAAGTCCTCCCATTGCAGCCCATTGCAGCCCACTCTTACATTGCAATTTTAGTCAGGGAGGGTATTTTCTCAAAAGTTCTCCCATTGCAGCCCATTGCAGCCCACTCTTACATGGCAATTTTAGTCAGGGAGGGTTATTCTTCAAAAGTCCTCCCATTGGAGTCCATTGCAGCCCACTCTTACATGGCAATTTTAGTCAGGGGGGGGGGGGGGGTAATTCTTCAAAAGTCCTCCCATTGCAGCCCATTGCAGCCCCCTCTTACATTGCAATTTTAAACAGGGGGTAATTATTCAAAAGTCCTCCCATTGCAGCCCATTGTAGCCCACTCTTACATTGCAATTTTAGTCAGGGAGGGTAATTCCTCAAAAGTCCTCCCATTGGAGTCCATTGCAGCCCACTCTTACATGGCAATTTTAGTCAGAGGGGGTAATTCTTCAAAAGTCCTCCCCTTGCAGCCCCCTCTTACATGGCAATTTTATTCAGGGGGGTAATTATTCAAAAGTCCTCCCATTGCAGCCCCTTGCAGCCCACTCTTACATTGCAATTTTAGTCAGGGAGGGTAATTCTTCAAAAGTCCTCCCATTGCAGCCCATTGCAGCCCCCTCTTACAAGGCAATTTTAGTCAGGGAAGGGGGTAATTATTCAAAAGTCCTCCCATTGGAGTCCATTGCAGCCCACTCTTACATGGCAATTTTAGTCCGGGGGGGGGGTAATTATCCAAAAGTCTTCCCATTGCAGCTCATTGCAGCCCAGTCTTACTTTGCAATTTTAGTCAGGGAGGGTATTTTCTCAAAAGTTCTCCCATTGCAGCCCATTGCAGCCCCCTCTTACATGGCAATTTTAGCCAGGGTGGTAAATATTCAAAAGTCCTCCCATTGCAGCCCATTGCAGCCGGCTCTTACATGGCAATTTTAGCCAGGGGGGGGTAATTATCCAAAAGTCTTCCCATTGCAGCCCATTGCAGCCCAGTCTTACTTTGCAATTTTAGTCGGGGAGGTTATTTTCTCAAAAGTTCTCCCATTGCAGCCCATTGCAGCCCACTCTTACATGGCAATTTTATTCAGGGTGGGTAATTCTTCAAAAGTCCTCCCATTGGAGTCCATTGCATCCCACTCTTACATGGCAATTTTAGTCAGGGGGGGTAATTCTTCAAAAGTCCTCCCATTGCAGCCCATTGCAGCCCCCTCTTACATGGCAATTTTTGTCGGGGGGGGTAATTATTCAAATGTCCTCCCATTGCAGCTCATTGCAGCCGGCTCTTACATAGCAATTTTAGTCAGGGGGGTAATTCCTCAAAAGTCCTCCCATTGGAGTCCATTGCAGCCCACTCTTACGTGGCAATTTTATTCAGGGGGTAATTATTCAAAAGTCCTCCCATTGCAGCCCATTGCAGCCCACTCTTACATTGCAATTTTAGTCAGGAAGGGTAATTCTTCAAAAGTCCTCCCATTGCAGCCCATTGCAGCCCCCTCTTACATTGCAATTTTAAACAGGGGGTAATTATTCAAAAAAGTCCTCCCATTGCAGCCCATTGTAGCCCACTCTTACATTGCAATTTTAGTCAGGGAGGGTAATTCCTCAAAAGTCCTCCCATTGGAGTCCATTGCAGCCCACTCTTACATGGCAATTTTAGTCAGAGGGGGTAATTCTTCAAAAGTCCTCCCCTTGCAGCCCCCTCTTACATGGCAATTTTATTCAGGGGGGTAATTATTCAAAAGTCCTCCCATTGCAGCCCCTTGCAGCCCACTCTTACATTGCAATTTTAGTCAGGGAGGGTAATTCTTCAAAAGTCCTCCCATTGCAGCCCATTGCAGCCCCCTCTTACAAGGCAATTTTAGTCAGGGAAGGGGGTAATTATTCAAAAGTCCTCCCATTGGAGTCCATTGCAGCCCACTCTTACATGGCAATTTTAGTCCGGGGGGGGGGGGGTAATTATCCAAAAGTCTTCCCATTGCAGCTCATTGCAGCCCAGTCTTACTTTGCAATTTTAGTCAGGGAGGGTATTTTCTCAAAAGTTCTCCCATTGCAGCCCATTGCAGCCCCCTCTTACATGGCAATTTTAGCCAGGGTGGTAAATATTCAAAAGTCCTCCCATTGCAGCCCATTGCAGCCGGCTCTTACATGGCAATTTTAGCCAGGGGGGGGGGTAATTATCCAAAAGTCTTCCCATTGCAGCCCATTGCAGCCCAGTCTTACTTTGCAATTTTAGTCAGGGAGGTTATTTTCTCAAAAGTTCTCCCATTGCAGCCCATTGCAGCCCACTCTTACATGGCAATTTTATTCAGGGTGGGTAATTCTTCAAAAGTCCTCCCATTGGAGTCCATTGCATCCCACTCTTACATGGCAATTTTAGTCAGGGGGGGGGGGGGGGTAATTCTTCAAAAGTCCTCCCATTGCAGCCCATTGCAGCCCCCTCTTACATGGCAATTTTTGTCGGGGGGGGGGTAATTATTCAAATGTCCTCCCATTGCAGCTCATTGCAGCCGGCTCTTACATAGCAATTTTAGTCAGGGGGGTAATTACTCAAAAGTCCTCCCATTGGAGTCCATTGCAGCCCACTCTTACGTGGCAATTTTATTCAGGGGGTAATTATTCAAAAGTCCTCCCATTGCAGCCCATTGCAGCCCACTCTTACATTGCAATTTTAGTCAGGAAGGGTAATTTCTCAAAAGTCCTCCCATTGCAGCCCATTGCAGCCCCCTCTTACATGGCAATTTTAGTCAGGGGGGTAAATATTCAAAAGTCCTCCCATTGCAGCCCATTGCAGCCGGCTCTTACATGGCAATTTTAGACAGGGGTAAGTCCTCAAAAGTCCTCGCATTGGAGTCCATTGCAGCCCACTCTTACATGGCAATTTTAGTCAGGGGGGGTAATTATCCAAAAGTCTTCCCATTGCAGCCCAGTCTTACATTGCAATTTTAGTCAGGGAGGGTATTTTCTCAAAAGTTCTCCCATTGCAGCCCATTGCAGCCCACTCTTACATGGCAATTTTAGTCAAGGAGGGTAATTCTTCAAAAATCATCCCATTGGAGTCCATTGCAGCCCACTCTAACATGGCAATTTTAGTCAGGGGGGGGGGTAATTCTTCAAAAGTCCTCCCATTGCAGCCCCCTCTTACATGGTAATTTTTGTCAGGGGGGGTAATTATTCAAATGTCCTCCCATTGCAGCTCATTGCAGCCGGCTCTTACATAGCAATTTTAGTCAGGGGGTAATTCCTCAAAAGTCCTCTCATTGGAGTCCATTGCAGCCCACTCTTACATGGCAATTTTAGTCAGAGGGGGGGGATTAATTCTTCGAATGTCCTCCGATTGCAGCCCAGTGCAGCCCCCTCTTACATGGCAATTTTAGTCAGGGGGGTAATTATTCAAAAGTCCTCCCATTGCAGCCCACTTCAGCCGGCTCTTACATGGCAATTTTAGTCAGGGGTAATTCTTCAAAAGTGCTCCCATTTGAGTCCATTGCAGCCCACTCTTACATGGCAATTTTAGTCAGGGGGGTAATTCTTCAAAAGTCCTCCCATTGCAGCCCATTGCAGCCCCCTCTTACAGGGCAATTTTAGTCAGGGGAGGGGGTAATAATTCAAAATTCCTCCCATTGCAGCCCATTGCAGCCCAGTCTTACATTGCAATTTTAGTCAGGGAGGGTATTTTCTCAAAAGTTCTCCCATTGCAGCCCACTCTTACATGGCAATTTTAGTCAGGGAGGGTAATTCCTCAAAAGTCCTCCCATTGGAGTCCATTGCAGCCCACTCTTACATGGCAATTTTAGTCAGGGGGGGGGGGGTAATTCTTCTAAGACCACCCATTGCAGCCCATTGCAGCCCCCTCTTACATGGAAATTTTAGTCAGGGGGTAATTATTCAAATGTCCTCCCATTGCAGCCCATTGCAGCCGGCTCTTACATGGCAATTTTAGTCAGGGGGGTAATTCCTCAAAAGTCTTCCCATTGGAGTCCATTGCAGCCCACTCTTACATGGCAATTTTAGTCAGAGGGGGGGGGGTAATTCTTCAAAAGTCCTCCCATTGCAGCCCCCTCTTTCATGGCAATTTTAGTCAGGGGTAATTCTTCAAAAGTCCTCCAATTGCAACCCATTGCAGCCCCCTCTTACAAGGAAATTTTAGTCAGGGAAGGGGGTAATTATTCAAAAGTCCTCCCATTGCAGCCCATTGCAGCCCAGTCTTACATGGCAATTTTAGTAAGGGGGGGTAATTCTTCAAAAGTCCTCCCATTGCAACCCATTGCTGCCCCCTCTTACAAGGAAATTTTTTTCAGGGAAGGGGGTAATTATTCAAAAGTCCTCCCATTGCAGCCCATTGCAGCCCAGTCTTACATTGCAATTTTAGTCATGGAGGGTAATTCCTCAAAAGTCCTCCCATTGGAGTCCATTGCAGCCCACTCTTACATGGCAATTTTAGTCAGGGGGGGGGTAATTCTTCAAAATCCTCCCATTGCAGCCCAATGCAGCCCCCTCTTACATGGCAATTTTAGTCAGGGTGGGGTTAATTATTCAAATGTCCTCTCATTGCAGCCCCTTGCAGCCGGCTCTTACATGGCAATTTTAGTCAGGGGGTAATTCCTCAAAAGTCCTCCCATTGGAGTCCATTGCAGCCCACTCTTACATGGCAATTTTAGTCAGAGGGGGGGGAATCCTTCAAAAGTCCTCCCATTGCAGCCAATTGCAGCCCCCTCTTACATGGCAATTTTAGTCAGGGGGTGATTCCTCAAAAGTCCTCCCATTGGAGTCCATTGCAGCCCACTCTTACATGGCAATTTTAGTCAGAGGGGGGGGGGGGAATCCTTCAAAAGTCCTCCCATTGCAGCCCCCTCTTTCATGGCAATTTTAGTCAGGGGTAATTCTTCAAAAGTCCTCCAATTGCAACCCATTGCAGCCCCCTCTTACAAGGAAATTTTAGTCAGGGAAGGGGGTAATTATTCAAAAGTCCTCCCATTGCAGCCCCTTGCAGCCCAGTCTTACATGGCAATTTTAGTAAGGGGGGGGGTAATTCTTCAAAAGTCCTCCCATTGCAACCCATTGCAGCCCCCTCTTACAAGGAAATTTTATTCAGGGAAGGGGGTAATTATTCAAAAGTCCTCCCATTGCAGCCCATTGCAGCCCAGTCTTACATTGCAATTTTAGTCATGGAGGGTAATTCCTCAAAAGTCCTCCCATTGGAGTCCATTGCAGCCCACTCTTACATGGCAATTTTAGTCAGGGGGGGGGGGGGTAATTCTTCAAAATCCTCCCATTGCAGCCCAATGCAGCCCCCTCTTACATGGCAATTTTAGTCAGGGTGGGGTTAATTATTCAAATGTCCTCTCATTGCAGCCCCTTGCAGCCGGCTCTTACATGGCAATTTTAGTCAGGGGGTAATTCCTCAAAAGTCCTCCCATTGGAGTCCATTGCAGCCCACTCTTACATGGCAATTTTAGTCAGAGGGGGGGGGGAATCCTTCAAAAGTCCTCCCATTGCAGCCAATTGCAGCCCAGTCTTACATTGCAATTTTAGTCAGGGAGGGTATTTTCCCAAAAGTTCTCCCATTGCAGCCCATTGCAGCCCACTCTTACATGGCAATTTTAGTCAGGGAGGGTAATTCCTCAAAAGTCCTCCCATTGGAGTCCATTGCAGTCCACTCTTACATGGCAATTTTAGTCAGGGGGGGGGGGTAAGTCTTCGAAGTCCACCCATTGCAGCCCATTGCAGCCCCCTCTTACATGGAAATTTTAGTCAGGGGGGTAATTATTCAAATGTCCTCCCATTGCAGCCCATTGCAGGCGGCTCTTACATGGCAATTTTAGTCAGGGGGGTAATTCCTCAAAAGTCCTCCCATTGGAGTCCATTGCAGCCCAGTCTTACATTGCAATTTTAGTCATGGAGGGTAATTCCTCAAAAGTCCTCCCATTGGAGTCCTTTGCAGCCCACTCTTACATGGCAATTTTAGTCAGGGGGGGTAATTCTTCAAAATCTTCCCATTGCAGCCCAATGCAGCCCCCTCTTACATGGCAAGTTTAGTCAGGGTGGGGGTAATTATTCAAATGTCCTCTCATTGCAGCCCCTTGCAGCCGGCTCTTACATGGCAATTTTAGTCAGGGGGGTAATTCCTCAAAAGTCCTCCCATTGGAGTCCATTGCAGCCCACTCTTACATGGCAATTTTAGTCAGAGGGGGGGATTCTTCAAAAGTCCTCCCATTGCAGCCAATTGCAGCCCCCTCTTACATGGCAATTTTAGTCAGGGGGTAATTCCTCAAAAGTCCTCCCATTGGAGTCCATTGCAGCCCACTCTTACATGGCAGTTTTAGTCAGAGGGGGAGGGGGGGGGGGGGGGTAATTCTTCAAAAGTCCTCCCATTGCAGCCCATTGCAGCCCCCTGTTACATAGCAATTTTAGTCAGGGGTAACTCTTCAAAAGTACTCCCATTTGAGTCCATTGCAGCCCACTCTTACATGGCAATTTTAGTCAGGGGGGTAATTCTTCAAAAGTCCTCCCATTGCAGCCCATTGCAGCCCAGTTTTACATTGCAATTTTAGTCAGGGAGGGTATTTTCCCAAAAGTTCTCCCATTGCAGCCCATTGCAGCCCACTCTTACATGGCAATTTTAGTCAGGGAGGGTAATTCCTCAAAAGTCCTCCCATTGGAGTCCATTGCAGTCCACCCTTACATGGCAATTTTAGTCAGGGGGGGGGGGTAATTCTTCGAAGTCCACCCATTGCAGCCCATTGCAGCCCCCTCTTACATGGAAATTTTAGTCAGGGGGGTAATTATTCAAATGTCCTCCCATTGCAGCCCATTGCAGCCGGCTCTTACATGGCAATTTTAGTCAGGGGGGTAATTCTTCACAAGTCCTCCCATTGGAGTCCATTGCAGCCCACTCTTACATGGCAATTTAAGTCAGGGGTAATTCTTCAAAAGTCTTCCCATTTGAGTCCATTGCAGCCCACTCTTACATGGCAATTTTAGTCAGGGGGGGGGGGTAATTCTTCAAAAGTTTCCATTGCAGCCCATTGCAGCCCCCTCTTACAAGGCAATTTTAGTCAGGGGTAATTCTTCAAAAGTCCTCCCATTTGAGTCCATTGCAGCCCACTCTTACATGGCAATTTTAGTCAGGGAGGTAATTCCTCAAAAGTCCTCCCATTGGAGTCCATTGCAGTCCACCCTTACATGGCAATTTTAGTCAGGGGGGGGGGGGTAATTCTTCGAAGTCCACCCATTGCAGCCCATTGCAGCCCCCTCTTACATGGAAATTTTAGTCAGGGGGGTAATTATTCAAATGTCCTCTCATTGCAGCCCATTGCAGCCGGCTCTTACATGGCAATTTTAGTCAGGGGGGTAATTCTTCACAAGTCCTCCCATTGGAGTCCATTGCAGCCCACTCTTACATGGCAATTTAAGTCAGGGGTAATTCTTCAAAAGTCCTCCCATTTGAGTCCATTGCAGCCCACTCTTACATGGCAATTTTAGTCAGGGGGGGGGGGGAATTCTTCAAAAGTCCTCCCATTGCAGCCCCCTCTTTCATGGCAATTTTAGTCAGGGGTAATTCTTCAAAAGTCCTCCCATTTGAGTCCATTGCAGCCCACTCTTACATGGCAATTTTAGTCAGGGGGGTAATTCTTCAAAAGTCCTCCCATTGCAGCCCATTGCAGCCCCCTCTTACAAGGCAATTTTAGTGAGGGAAGGGGTTAATTATTCAAAAGTCCTCCCATTGCAGCCCATTGCAGCCCAGTCTTACATGGCAATTTTAGTCAGGGGGGGGGGGTAATTATTCAAATGTCCTCTCATTGCAGCCCATTGCAGCCGGCTCTTACATGGCAATTTTAGTCAGGGGGGGTAATTATTCAAATGTCCTCTCATTGCAGCCCCTTGCAGCCGGCTCTTACATGGCAATTTTAGTCAGAGGGGGCGGGGTAATTCTTCAAAACTCCTCCCATTGCAGCCCCCTCTTTCATGGCAATTTTAGTCAGGGGTAATTCTTCAAAAGTCCTCCCATTTGAGTCCATTGCAGCCCACTCTTACATGGCAATTTTAGTCATGGAGGGTAATTCCTCAAAAGTCCTCCCATTGGGGTCCATTGCAGCCCACTCTTACATGGCAATTTTAGTCAGGGGGGGGGGGGGTAATTCTTCAAAGTCCTCCCATTGCAGCCCATTGCAGCCCCCTCTTACATGGCAATTTTAGTCAGGGGTAATTCTTCAAAAGTCCTCCCATTTGAGTCCATTGCAGCCCACTCTTACATGGCAATTTTAGTCAGGGGGGGTAATTCTTCAAAAGTCCTCCCATTGCAGCCCATTGCAGCCCCCTCTTACAAGGCAATTTTAGTCAGGGAAGGGGGTAATTATTCAAAAGTCCTCCCATTGCCGCCCATTGCAGCCCAGTCTTACATGGCGATTTTAGTCAGGGGGGGGGGGGTAATTATTCAAATGTCCTCTCATTGCAGCCCATTGCAGCCCAGTCTTACATGGCAATTTTAGTCAGGGGGGGGGGGTAATTATTCAAATGTCCTCTCATTGCAGCCCATTGCAGCCGGCTCTTACATGGCAATTTAAGTCAGAGGGGGGGTAATTCTTCAAAAATCCTCCCATTGCAGCCCCCTCTTTCATGGCAATTTTAGTCAGAGGGGGCGGGGTAATTCTTCAAAACTCCTCCCATTGCAGCCCCCTCTTTCATGGCAATTTTAGTCAGGGGTAATTCTTCAAAAGTCCTCCCATTTGAGTCCATTGCAGCCCACTCTTACATGGCAATTTTAGTCATGGAGGGTAATTCCTCAAAAGTCCTCCCATTGGGGTCCATTGCAGCCCACTCTTACATGGCAATTTTAGTCAGGGGGGGGGGGGTAATTCTTCAAAGTCCTCCCATTGCAGCCCATTGCAGCCCCCTCTTACATGGCAATTTTAGTCAGGGGTAATTCTTCAAAAGTCCTCCCATTTGAGTCCATTGCAGCCCACTCTTACATGGCAATTTTAGTCAGGGGGGGTAATTCTTCAAAAGTCCTCCCATTGCAGCCCATTGCAGCCCCCTCTTACAAGGCAATTTTAGTCAGGGAAGGGGGTAATTATTCAAAAGTCCTCCCATTGCCGCCCATTGCAGCCCAGTCTTACATGGCGATTTTAGTCAGGGGGGGGGGGGTAATTATTCAAATGTCCTCTCATTGCAGCCCATTGCAGCCCAGTCTTACATGGCAATTTTAGTCAGGGGGGGGGGGTAATTATTCAAATGTCCTCTCATTGCAGCCCATTGCAGCCGGCTCTTACATGGCAATTTAAGTCAGAGGGGGGGTAATTCTTCAAAAATCCTCCCATTGCAGCCCCCTCTTTCATGGCAATTTTAGTCAGGGGTAATTCTTCAAAAGTCCTCCCATTTGAGTCCATTGCAGCCCACTCTTACATGGCAATTTTAGTCATGGAGGGTAATTCCTCAAAAGTCCTCCCATTGGGGTCCGTTGCAGCCCACTCTTACATGGCAATTTTAGTCAGGGGGGGTAATTCTTCAAAGTCCTCCCATTGCAGCCCATTGCAGCCCCCTCTTACATGGCAATTTTAGTCAGGGGGCGGGGGGTAATTATTCAAATGTCCTCTCATTGCAGCCCCTTGCAGCCTGCTCTTACATGGCAATTTTAGTCAGGGGGGTAATTCCTCAAAAGTCCTCCCATTGGAGTCCATTGCAGCCCACTCTTACATGGCAATTTTAGTCAGAGGGGGGGGGGGGTAATTCTTCAAAATTCTTCATTGCAGCCCATTGCAGCCCCCTCTTATATGGCAATTTTAGTCAGGGGGTAATTATTCAAAAGTCCTCCCATTGCAGCCCATTTCAGCCCACTCTTACATGGCAATTTTAGTCAGGGGGTAATTCCTCAAAAGCCCTCCCATTGCAGCCCATTGCAGCCGGCTCTTACATGGCAATTTTAGTCAGGGGGTAATTCTTCAAAAGTCCTCCCATTGCAGCCCAACTCTTACTTCATTTTACCCCCCTCTGAACAAATTACCCCCCATAGACAAATTACCCCCCCCCCCACTCTTACAACAAAATGGGAGGAATTTTGGGAGGACATTCTACCCGGGAATAAAGAGAAATAACGCTTCATTGCTAAATATCCCTCAATGAACTTGCTAACATTCTGGTGAACGGAGTTTGAATTGTGAACAGTGGCTACAGAACTCGTTAAACTCAATTGCAGTTTTAATTTTTTAATACATTGGTTCTGTAGTGTCGTCGTTGACTTTACTTTCTAAGAGTTTACAGGGGCTCCGTAACTTTTCAACAATTTCCACCCCCCCCCCCCGCTCGGTACCTAGTAAAGAACTGTCTCCCCAATTAAATTATACTCAATACTATATTAACTGATAATCAAGATTTGCCCACAAGCTTGCGGTTCAGATAAGTTACCGATTGGTCAATAAATTGATCACTTGAATTCTATCCAAGAATTGCCTCGGGGGCTGTAAACAATGGTATATTTTCGTACGTAAATCCCACGATTGCAACATGGTAGCACAATTGTGTTAAGATCTGGAAAGGAGTTCTATCTTCATTTGAAATTTTTGCTCTGAATCAGGCACCGATATTCGCTATCTGATCTTCGTTATAAGGCGAGAACAAAATTAATGTATTCGCAATGGCTTTTCGCGCATATCAATTCTAACAGCGTTCATCAAAACTAATTGACCTTTCAGTGATTTGAAATGGCTATATGCTTGTTTATATTTACCCGTTGCAAAGTAACTATTCCAGGCTGTGGAATCGAGAGCGGAAACCCCGGATCATACGGGTCAATATTCAATTCCGAAGGAGGAGGATTGTACGCTTTAGAATGGACTATAGACGGAATCAAGGCTTGGTTCTGGAACGAAGGTTCTATACCCAGTGATGCTCTCAATGGAAGCAACCCAGACCCAACTAGCTGGGGAATTCCTTATGCCAATTTTCCCTTTGGTGACTATTGTCCAGCCAGCATGTTCAAAGGTCAGCAGGTCATTTTTGATTTGACCTTTTGTGGTGATTGGGCTGGTCCTGCGTTTGCTAAGGACTGCCCTGGAAAAGGAGGGTGCAAGAGTTATGTCCAAAACAACCCAGAGGCTTTTGAAGAAGCATACTGGCAAATTCATTGGCTAAAGATTTTTGCCCAAGAATAAATAACAATTAGGAAGCGGAAACTTGGTTTGTTTTCAACTGGAGTACTTATGCTGAGCTGTTATCTATCTTGTAATCATTTCAGCAATGATGTCAATTATATTTGTTAATAATTTGCAAACTTCCTTAAGGAACAAAATGCAATATAATTTGTTATGGCTGAAAATTATGACTCTTAACGTTTTATTGGGTAGGAATTATGACAAAATTTATTGTATTTTTCAGATATACTAATTGATCAATGAATCTGTACGTTGTTTGAAAATGTATTGAATGTTTTTGACTTTTGTTCTTGACTTGAGAAAATTGATATCTAATCCTTACGTGCAGCGAAGAAGGTTCACTCATCTAATTTTACGATGGTCGAGGTAGTTAAAATGAAATAACACTGAATTTTTTTTAAAAAATCAATTGTTTGTACGAACTGAAAAGGGTCGAAATGAAAAGCTGGAATGAAATTTTAGCTGTTACCTATGGTTAGTTTCAATTTGTTTTCTTCACCATATTGTCCAAGAAATTATTCGTATTCAAACGTTGCAATCTTATTGTATTCTTTACAGAATGAGTTTAAAATGTATTCTTTGTTTCACGTGAATCAAATTTGATAACAAGGAGGCTCGTTAATGTGCGTTCGCACATGATGTTCCGACCCGAGCTCGTCTACATTTTTGACTTAATTGACAACCAAATGAAGAGATAATCAAAAATATATGCTTGATTTTAAAAAAATCTTTACACACACAAACTGCTAATTGAATTACATAATGCCATGCCTCATTAAAGCGCTCACGGGACCTGCCATTAAAAAGACCACGAAAAAAAAACAAACAACCAAATCAGCAAAAACAAAAATTTTACGGCAAAAACACAATATCTAAATTTAAAAGCACCTTGTAACAACGTCAAAATGCAATCAGATGAAACCTTAGCTACACAAATTTTCTCTTTCTTAACTACACAGCCGATGGGATTTTTCCTTAATGGGACTAGGTAACAAGTCGACAAAAAGAACTGAGGTAAAATTCAAAAATCAATCAACATTTTTAAAAATGTTTCATAACCTCATACGTCTCAAAAACCTTTAGCCGTTAATGAAATAATTCTTTATAAAGTTACAAAAAACTTATCGTGAAACCGATAGGACCTGTATTTTTTTTTATAAAAAGCCATAGAAACAAATAAAAGTTGTAGAAAAACTAAAAAAAAAACAAATTGCGAAAACACAAATTATTGAAGCCATTAAAATCATTCGTTTTATCTGAATATTGTTTATCTCATTTCAATTATTATCTATACTAAATCAAATAAAAATATACTGAACGATTCAATAAGTTCACTTGGTCCTTATTTGAAAATCATTGGGATCTGTTATTACGCGAATATGCCAAAAAATTCTAGAACAGAACTGAAATTTTTAAAGAAATTTTGAAAAACAAAAGTATCATAAACGTTAAGGCTATTCACTATAAACTGATTTCATTGAGTAAAATCACTCATTCAATCCTCAATTAGAAGCTTATGAGAACTCTCAGCGTTTTACTACTACAAAAAGTATAAAAAACACTCAAAAACAGCAAAGTAAAAAGTGAACTTTTCAGTAATACCTTTCTATCTTCAATTATTTTTTAAATTTAATGGTATGCTCCTTCATTAAAAAAATGACTTCAAAAACAAGTATATCAAAACTGCATAACTTTTACTAAAAACACGTAATATCAACGCCGTTAAATTCAATAGCTTTAAAAGGAAATCAATAAATACGCCAAGTTATGCCTGAATGGGAAAACTATTATGTTCGACATTCATAATTCACATCACTAAGACATCACAATAAGTCTTATGGCTTTGAAAACAACAAAAAACACAGGCAAAAACCAAAAATTGAATATAGTAACGTGCGAGAAATTGTCTAAGCCCTTTCAACCATAAGCTTTTTTCTGAAAAATTTCTCTATGATCAAATCAAAGTTTGTTCTAAGCAAAAGAGATCTATCAGTATTTTGATAATATTACAAGATCTCAAAAGGAACCAAAAAATGAGAAAAAAAAATCCAAAAATCAAAAAAATTATATAAACTCCCGGCATCGAAGTCATAAAACCAATAGTTAGAAGTTAAAATTTCCATCCAGATTAATTTTGGTTACCGTAGAAAGCAAGGAAGTCCTGTCATTACCGAAAATGACGTAGATTTCAAAAAATACGTTTACGATCGTTTAATATTAAAAAAAAATTCGAGAAATTCTTTTTTTTAATGTATTAACAGCCATAAGCTGTCCACGCAAAGCACTAGATAGGTTCACTTTATGCTCATTATGCTCATTAAGGAGCCTAATTCACTTTTAGTCAACGAGTCTAAGCCCTAGGAACTAATAAAATTCAGTAAAATCTCAAAAACGATATCAAAGTTTCCTTAAAAATTACGAAAAGTTATAGTAGAAGCCAAAACAAAACAAGTGCGACCCCTTGAAAACGAATATTTTGTTCAAAGGGCTTCATTTGACTGCAAGTGAGGTTCGTCATTAACGGAAATTTGATATGGAAGGTAACTATTCTATAAGTGACTTTGAAAACCAAAATGCAAAAAGTTCTAAAAAACAGCTCTCAGAGAGAATTCGAGGTTTATTTTATTATAGTAAACTTAACCATATGACCATTTTTGTCGCCTTTCGTCTATCAGGAGTGAAAAATTGTTTCATTTAGTACTGTGGAAAGTAGTCTTGAATTGATATTTTTATAGAAAAAAATCCTAATAGAACTAAAATAAAGCTAAAAGTGAACGAAATCATGCCAAATTTCCTGTGTTCACACAAAATTTTAAACCTCGATAACTCCTTGGAAAAAACCAAAATTAAAAAATCTTTTTAATTCCTAACTCTACGCTGGAGGAGGAGCTTTTTAATGATACCACTCAAATTTCTCGACGATGAATATATCGATCGGCCAAAATTGTCTGAACAAAAAAAGGCCATTTGAGTATATAGTTCTCCCCCCACAAGTGAGGTCGGAACAATAAATAAATAACCGAATTATTTGAGAATAGAATTTTGATTCAGTTTTTTATTTTGTTTCATAGATCAAACAAAACAAACAAAAGAATATATTACGCAATGGATATACTGCAATTAGAGATTTTTCAAATCAAAGACCGCATAAAAATGATATAAATCTTGTTTTTTCTTCAAACAGCTCTTCGGAAATCCATAAACAGTTGTTGAAACTGATCCACTACATGTAGGAGTAATTCCTCAACATTTCACAACCGTCTAATATTTTCGATATTCTAATTATCCTGTAATACATGTTAAGTTCCAATATAAGATAGACAAAAACTCTTTTTAAAAAGACAAAAACTCTTTTTAAAAAGACAAAAACTCTTGTTAAAAAGTGGAGAATAACAATCTTTAGTGTTCTATCAAAAACAGTGGTACAAAATATTTTCCTCCAAATTACTAGATACCTTTTGATTTAAAAAATAGACAAGCAAATTGAAATAGTTCTCAATTTTAGAGGTTCTCAGCCCAATTACTCTTCCAAGTTACAATATTGATAAGTTCCTTGATAAATTACAAATTAAAAGTAAATTTTCAAAACAAACCTCCCTTAACAATGAAAAGCGATATTTAAAACTACTTTACCGTTAAAGTATACCTTTACTGAGTCTTAAAATAATAACCAATTTACTTCTCGAATGGAAATTTAAATTTAAGAAGTGAAAAAGGACACAGCCAGGCCAACATAAGCATAGTTTGTCAATTTTTTAATAGGCTCGATCTATTGGGTTAGTCTGAACAAAGAAAGGTTGATGATTGCGGTCAAATTTGCAGTATCTGTTACACAAGACAAATGCCAGCTCCATGACCAATTTTGCGTCAGCTAATTATTTACATGCTAAAGTTTTTTTCAGTAAATTGGCTTCCGATAAGTTGAGAAGCAATAGACGTACAAGTAATACTTCTTCGCAGTTTTACATAATGCGAGGAGTCAAAAAACAACTTATAAAAAAATTTGGTTGAGATCAACCTGCGTAAAGTTGAAAGTTACTCGCATTCAAGAAAAATAAAGCAGAAAATAAAACAAACCAATTAACTTCAGATGAATTGCTCCGGAACGACTGGTGGGGGCAATTTAATTTAGATGAGAAAGTTTATACCGGTGCCAAAAAACACGACCACGGGGTTCGAACCACTGATCTCCAGGTTGGCAGTCTGGCATCTTAAGACACACACCTTAACAATAATTGCTTCGAAGTGCAAATGAAGTAAGCGAAAAGAGTTCTGAAATTTGTTCAGTCATTTTTGTCAAAAAGATTGTCCATAAAGATCTTAACAAAACTCAGAAAAATTTAAACCTCAGCCAGAAGAATCAAGACTGGTTAGCTCATGATCTCTTAGGCAACAAAATTTACTAAGATTATCTTATTTCAGCCTTAAATATGCATTGCAGTCTATTTTTCTGGTAGTTACAAAGCCACTAAAAAATGTGATACCCAACAGAGGGAATAGATAGATAACTTGCAATAACGCCAGTCTGTTCCTATTCCTTTACTCCAGGGATAGAAAGCCCTAAATTTCGGGTTCTGATCCTCGCTTCTTGCTGTTTTAGGTAAATTTTGAAAAAACTTGAGCTAGTGATTAACATGCGCGCGCCTTTCAGAAAATGATTTACATCGTTTTGGTGGCTAAAATTGCATACAGTACAAGGTTTTGCAATTTATCTGTGCGACAAGTAGTTGTTCCCTTAATCTGCACGTTTTTAAAGTGCTTGAAATCCGCTTTCAAAATATTGACCCTTTAAATTTCATTTCCGTATCCAACTTTTGGATTTGAGGTGGTCGTACAGAATTGCAAGTATGACCGACTAACTTTGAGCAAATTCCTCTGAAACAATCCTATTTGGTTGCAGCCAGCTGGGGCTTCGTGATGTTAGCATTGGGTGGGGGAGTGTGAGTGGAGTGGGCGGGTTTGGGCATGACTGAGGGGGTCAAACTTTTGAAACTAAGAACCTCCCTTCACATCCCGAAATTGTCTTCTCTAAACAGTTCCCAAAAGCACGTACTTAGAAACTAGTAAAACGTTAGGCTCTAAAAGAGCTGCTCAGCCACTTAATACCCTCCGGGCACTACCTGTCTATCTTATTTTGGAGGACAAAAACTCAATGTTTCAGACAAAAGTTCGGTCAAGTTAAAAATCGCATAAAACACAGGACTAATATGTATACACACATACATACATACACACAACACTCTCACACACACAGACACACACGCACGCCCGCACATGTGGGAGGTGATTGCGCTAGCCACTTAGACTCTTGCCTAGTTAATTGATAAATGACTCGCATTTCTCCATTTAAAATTCATTTGACCAATCAAAGCTCGAAATCAATTTATCTATTTTAAGCTAATTGTCGTCTAAATTTCTTATTTTTCCGGCTTTCGGCTAAACCCCCTGTCGGCTAAGCTTCATTGTCTACAGCAAAATCCCCAAAAAATGAACATCTCAAAACAATTACAAGTCTCAACAAAAAGCTTAAACCAATATTTTTTGTCCAATACAGAGGAAACATCAAACTTTTGCGAGTAGACTAAAACAAATTGTGATATTCAAATCATTTCCATAACCAAAAAATTAAGAACTTGCTTGCCCGCCCTCAAATCACCTTTTGAAAAAAAATTGAAATCTGATGTGGCCTATAAAGTTACATGTAATGGATGCAATTCCATCTATATTGCCCCAACCAGTCGATATACTACCACTAGAATTTCGGAACATCAAAAGAAAGATTCCCCCGTGGGACTACGCCTCGTTGAATGTTGGTGAGAGGAAGAAGCCATTCAGAAAATTTGACTATTTCAGCTTTGCTGCGTGAACAAATGTAAAACGGAGAGCGTCAGACGACGAAGCAATAAAAAAACACGAGCACCGCAATATAGCTCCGCTCAAATTACAGCTGCGAAAAGTGATTTTAACTAAATAATTTCCAAAACTCGTTACTTCAACTTATTTCGCAGAATTCGATAGAGTCAATGACAAGTATTTATACTTTGTAAATAATTTTATTCGATTATGAATCAGTTTCAAGTAAACCTGACGATGAACGCAATGTTCGAAAACGTTCGTTTTTTAAATGAAATTAATTTTTAATTGAAAATTCCTTCTTCTCTGGTCCATTGTCTGTTCCTTCATAGAGGCTTATAAAAATTTCTATCAAAAATTTATCAATTAACAATTCGAATTTCATTTGTAAGTTACACAATTTGCATTAACGAAGAACAACAGTACTCAATACTTCCTCAATAATTAACTATGAAATTAACGTTCTCTACATCAAAAAATAAATCTCAAACTTGTTTCAAACAACACTCAAATTTACACTACCTGTTAATCAAATTAATGCGTTTATCTGGAATTGGCAACAATGACATATTTATACAAAGATGATTATTATCAAGTCTTTCCTGAATACTGAGCACTACGCGTACAACATCCATCTATTATCAAGTAACAAAACTGCACAAATTGCTTGCGAATTTGTAACTTTTCAAACCGATTAAAGTTGTCAAACCACTGCTGCATTTTCATTACTAATTCAGCTAATGATATTAATTATAGTTACACACCAACGTCGACATTTAACATTTTCTCAGATGACTCTAGGTTTTTACTAATCGCAATGCTCTTTTATCTGAGCAGGCTTCCAATTTTGTAATTCTTTTCCTGTTTTATTATTGTAATCGTAAACAATGCTAAAATGGGTATTAATTTGTTCACTCTGTGTTGCTTTCAAGAAAAACAACTTTATTCACTGCGAGTTTTTGCTTAAACATGTTTTGGCACCGAAAAAAACAACAACTGAGAAAATGCCACACATCGTTAAATAAAATAAATATTCAGATTAATTAATTTTTCAGATTAATTTAAAATCAACATGTTTACAGACTAGCTATGAGTATGCTATTGACAACATGAATTTTGCAAGAATAGAATCCTCTCCGCGTAAACATTGGAAAAGCGAAAAATCCACAGTCCCTATCAAAAATGGTTTTGATTTTGTTTATCAATTTGTTTTTGTAACATTTTGTTCACATTATCCACATGCGTGTAATTAGCCTGAAGTTGTTTCTGATACCTCAACACGATCTCTTTCTCTTCCAACCAACAGATACGTTCTCGTTCATACACATTAGACTGTTGTTGTCGATCTTGTTCCATTTTAGCCAAACTTTTCTCTAACTGGGCAATTTTTTCTGACAGATTATGGACCACGTGTTTAGTGTTGTTATTGCCATTGTTGTTCACTTCACTGTTGTTGTTTACCCTGTGATGAGGCGGTATGTTGTCAGGCGGGTTCGGGATGACGTTCTGATGCAGTTCACAGTTGCCCGTTGCAGTTTTGTTCACGGCGTGAGACCGTGCTGCGGCACTAGCGGTTGCCGACGGGTTTCTTTGATTGTTGTTGTTTATTGGTCCTCCAGCTGTTAGTTGTTGATGTACATGGTGTTGATTAGAATTCTGATGAGTGCCTGCGTTACTGTTACTCGCCTCGGAGCTTGTAAGTGAACACTCACACTTAGTCAAGTTGTAAACCTTCGATACTTTCGGTTGTTGATCATTCCAATGCTCGCTAAAAAGAACAGATTCTCACACATCCTCGAATGTCCTGAATGAAATTTATTAGTCACCTAAAAGATGCTAGAACAATACACTCAAACGACACCTGACTTTAAAAGCACTTTGAGCAGAATCAGCGGACATAAATAAAGCCCAGAGAAGTCAAATAGATTTCAAGCGAACTGTCAAAAAATCAAACCAAATTTTTGATTGACGAAATAAAAAAAGAACATAGACGGAATAATTTTGAAAACGAATCGAAGTAGGCATCTGATTACAATAACTGACCTGACGAACTTGAAAATGAACGCAGGCATAAAAAAAACAAAGTCTACCACAATCTTTTTAACAGATTGATTTCAAATTAGAGGAATTCCAGCAAACTGAATTCAAAATAAATTTTGAATTATATCTTGTTAACTTGTCTGTTTTGTAGATATTCCTTTCAATTTTCTTATATTGAATTACATTCAATTGTATTGAATTGCTCCCCTAGCACTGCTCAGCAATTACCATTTGCCGTTTTGCTCTGAACAATACTCAATAGGAATAAAAACAATCAGTAAAACATAGCTGGCAGATTGCCGGAAAATAGCCGCCTTTGACGCGCATCAGAATGGAGAAACAGAAAAAGAAAAAAAAAGATATATTGACCGAAGAGTCGAAGTTTCAGTTGTATTGTAATACAATACTTAATTCAGCTTCTAAAATGAAAGCTATTAAGCTTAATACTAATGTCAGTTAGCAAACGCTCAAATGGACTAACGGATAACCTAAAGCACTATGACTTAATGACCGGGCTCCATCGGTTTATCCCGTTTTTTATTTTGCTCTTTTGACTTTGACGGTTTTCACTATATTGCGTAATTCAATGCGTGAAAGAAAAACGTGATCAAAAAGGTAAAGCGAAAAAAGAGCGCCAAAATATTAGCTGTTGAGAGACCGACGGTTTTCAAAAATCTAATTAAATTTTAGAGGTTTCTTACCAAAAAGAAACCAAAAAATGACCATCTCAAACTTTCTTCTAGCAACTAATTCTTCTTCAAGGTTCCGAAGAACAAAAATAGTAGAAACGAAATAAATTAACAGGAGAAATTTGAAAATCCTTAAGAAACAACGAAAGTACTTTTTATCGCTAATATTTTCAGAAGATTTTACCTGTCCCATTGCCATACTTAAAACAAAATTGTCTTCAATTCAGCTGCGTTTGCCAAAAAAATCAGCTAAGAACAATCATACGGATATTAAAAAACCTGGAAAATTTCTGCCAGTTTGATAAACATTTGTTCTCAGCTCGTAAGCACTCAGCAGATAAAAAAAAACAAAAATAGCTAAGGCCAGCTCGGATTCAATATACGAAACTCTGAATAATCACACTGAACGAAATCATATTTGTGATGAAATGGGAAAATTAAAAAAAAATACGCAAAAATTTGTCAATTTGTTCTAAAAAATTTGTTAACTTTGTGATCAAATTCGTAGACGCCCCTGGCTAGCAACGAAAACATCTTTTTGAGAGAATACTTATGGGCTAATCGCGACCAATTAGGCCTTTCATTTAACGAAACTTAGTAAAGACAAGAAAATGAGAAACAAATACGGGCAAAAGTCAAAAGTTTCCTAATTTTTTATGAACACAAATAGTGTCCAAGTTATAGAGACCATTAGCTAAAAACTGCACAGATTATTTATGACTACTTATGCCTCAATAGCAACGAATGAGCCCTGTTCTTAATAATTCAGTAAACATACCCGGCAGATTGCCGGAAAATAGCCGCCGTTGATTCCAATAAGCATGACTGGGATTGAAATAACAGAAGATATTGAAAAAAAAAGATTTTCGTACAAAAACATTTTTTTAAGTCCGATTTATTTTGATGGCATTTCGTAGTTGAACATACTTCTGTTTCTTAGAGAGAGGCTACAGGGGCTACTATCAATAACAATCAGCATTAGAGAGAGGTAACTAATACTTATAGGACCGACGTTCAAATAGCGGGCATCTAAAATTGGGCTTTATGGGTTTATCCCGTTTCTATTTCTGACTTCAATTTTTTATACTGACTGTTCATTTTGAATTGCTTTGCTGAGCAACTGATGTTCAAAATCACTTTTAGCAGAATGAGAGAAGAGAGAAAGTAGCCTAGAGAAGTCAAAAAGATTTCACGCAAAATGTTGAAAAGGCGGCAAAATGAGGTAAAGCGAAACATTTTTTTATTCGACGAAGTAAAAAAAAAAAAATAGGAGCGCTATAATAGCCGGCTGAGAAGATGAGGGCGGCTATTAACAAGACAAAACAAGAAATACGAGCAAATATAAAAAATTCAGAGACTTTATAACCAATATTGTCACGGGCAACCTCACATTAGCCGCCCATAGACGGATTCAGACAAATGGAAATAGGCACAGTTAAAAAAACACGTGTATCAGTTGAATCCCAGTATAAAAAGAAGTCAGATATCCGCAAGTAAAAAACTTCCTCTCAAACAAAATTTGAGACACAAATTCACTCCACTTAAAAGGTCGTTCGAAATAAATCGTTTTTGCGCTCCCTTTACTACTCAAGCTTGACTAAAACCACAACTATAACTGGACTTCTCAATGCCATCAAAACGTCGAGCACAGTGTGAGGCTGTCGTCAGGTATTTGAAATGATTTAAGAAATACTGCTTTCAAAATGCTGCACGTGAAAATGTCTCTCAGCTAAATTTTTTACACTTAATTTACTCACTCTCTCTGAAAAGAGGCATAATCAAAAACCATTTTCTTCTATGAGCTCTTCCAAACTGTTCAGCAGCTTAATCTGTTTTCAAAGCATTTCAGTGTTCTCCGCCTTTCCTTTTTCAAACACACTCCAACAAAATTATCGGTAAAAAAAAAACAGAAAAAAGACACTCCATCAAAATTTCTATTCGAGAAGTAAAATTAGAAGAGCGATAATAGCCAGCTAAGATAACAGCCGGCAAAAAGGCTTCAAATGACTAATATATAACATAGCTGGCAGATTGCCAGAAAATAGCCGCAATAGATTCGTAGATCGGCAGTCTAAAAAAACAGTAAAAAGACAGACCAAAAAAATTTCGTCTTTTCATTGAAGGCTGATCTGTTATATTTTGATTAAAAATCTGCATAAGTTATTGCTGCCTCTATTAGCTGATCTCAAATAACCTTCATTTAGAGTGACACACACCAATTTGACCTTATCTCTTTGAATTGAAGTAAATAAAAGTCAATTTCAAGTGAGGAAGTCATTTTTGAGAGTGAGGTAAGTCAAGTGTGACCAAAAATTTAATCACGCAAATGAACCAAAAAAATTCGCTCCACTAAGAGCGAAAAATGACGTCACACACGCACTTCAATTGAAATTGCATGAACGAATGAACAAAAAAGCTGACTTGAAGTGGCTGTGACGTCATATGGTCGTAACAAAAATCATGACGAAATAAAAAAACATAGCAGGACAAGTCCCGAAAAACATTTCAAAGAATTGAATGAAAAACTCATAAGTACTCCTCCTGATAAGCAGATCAATTGAACAACAATGCCAGCCAAAACACAAACAAAATCATCTCGAAAAATTGAGAAACAAAAACAATCAAACAAACTAAACAAAAAAACACTCATTGCTAAAACTCTTGAAGCGTTTAAACTTAAGGCAAAATTTTTTACCTTTAAAAACACTAATTTCAAAAAATATGTTCAAAACCAATTATTGTTTCTCAAATTGTTCCAGTATTATATCTGCAAGACCTGAAAAAAATTCATTGGCCCTTGAAGATCGATTAACTCGAAAATGACCGAAAAACTTTTGAAAGAAATGAAATGCAAATTATGAAATGTTGCTGAAAATCGTGATATTAATATCTTCAAAATCATTTCTGTGTCTCTAGGAGCTATCCAGTAAACCCAATTCAAAGCCTTAAAAAATCATTGGCTCAAAGATCGATAGGCAATAATTTTTAGAAAAAATTTAAAACTTCAAAAAATAGCAATTCGGTCTATAAAAATGTTGAAAGCCCTTAGATTGCCCCTTAGCAACCATTTAATAACATTATATCAAGCCCTGCATGAGGTTACCTGGCTACTGAGGCAAGAAAAACTAAATAATACAAATGTTGAAAAAAATTGCCAATTTCTCAAAAAGCTTCTAAAAGTCGAAAAGTTAAATTGTTGAAAACAAATCCATTGAAACTAGCAACCATGCAGTAACTTTTTATCAGAACGTGTAATAGGCCTTCTCGCACTTGAACATGGAGAAATATCAAAAATTGACACACTTTAGGAGACCTTAAAAAATTGCAAATTTTATCAAAAAAAATGCTAAAATTCGAGGCATTTAAACGTTGGAAAGCAATCCATTGTTACTAGAAACTATTCAGCGTCCTATTATTAAAACTTCAAGGAGATTGCTTGGTCCTTGAAGCTGGAAAAACTCAAAAAATGACATTTTTTAAAAAAAATGCGAGTTTTGTCAAAAAATTGCTATAATTTGTGATATAATTTGATAAAATTTGAAATCTATTCCATGGTCATTAAAAAATTTTCAGTAATTATTATTCAACCCCTAATCAGGTTTTCTGGACCCTGGGACTCAAGCAACCTGAATAATGACAATAAATATCAAAAAAAATGAAAAATAATTGCAAACTTTGTCAAAAAAATGGATAAAATTCGTGATAGCAAAAAGTTGAAAACCATTCCATTACCACTAGAAACTATGCAAAAAACTATTATCAAACCCTAGAGGAGGCTTCTTGACACCTAGGGCTGAAAAAGCTTTTTGCGTGTTTGTGTTTGTAGTACCAAAACATTCAGCTCATGAAATGGTCATAGCAAGTAATTTTGTCTCGCAAAAGGCCTTCGTCAACTTTTAAAAACTTCAACCTAAGACTAATCAAACAAAAAACTAAAAAAAATCACAAAAAACATGAAAAATTGCTCCATTTTGAGCCCAAAAACTCCTAAAAATGACCTTTTAACCTTAAATTAAGGCCATCCCAGCAGCTGCAGCACTATAAGCACTTGAAGTACTACTAAGCCCACTTTGGGCCTCTAATGAAACTTAATGCCCGCTTGGCTTTACCTGTTTATCCCGTTTTGAAAGATCAAAGTCATTGAAAAATGTGTGAATACATCATAAAAAAAACACAGCGCACCAATACAATTCAAATTCTTTGAAGTGTAAAAAAAACAAGAGAAGGCCAATAATAGCCCCAGCTATCGCTGTTTGGCTATTAAACACAATAACCACTAATAAAACTCAAAATATAAAATACTCCAATTTCGGCGCTTTTCATTTGACTTTTAGTAGTGAAATACCACCACTTGAGTTAAGCGGCTGAAAACTGTTAATAAGACAAAACGAAAAAGTCAAGGGTGTAAAAGTCGCTCGAAAAGTCAAAACGATCAAACAAAAATTTTTGCATAAAAAAGACCAACACGCTTACAATAATTGCTTCAAACTTCAATCGAGAGCAATTAAAAAACCAAAATTAATTTTTGCTACCTTTTCATTTGACTTTCAGTAGTAAATCGCCACTTGGGTTTCTGCTGTTGAAAATTGCGCATGATAGAACAAATTATACTACTGAACTCAAAAACTCAATCGACAAAACTCAATCAATGACAAAACTCAATCGAAAAATCAAAAAGGGTTAAAAAAGATGCATTAAAAACTACGACAACAATAATTGCTTCTTATTAGAGAAACAAAAGAATCATGGCAGTGTAGGCAGCATAAATTTCAAACATAGCCGGTAAATGGCCGGAAAACAGCCGCCCTTGACCAGCTTGACGCATATTGGGAATGAAACAGAAAAAAGAAAAAAAGAGATAGGAATTGACAGAATTTATCGAAGTATATTTTTTTAAATTTGATGCGCAGATTCTGAATATTTGGTTAGATGCTAAAATTACAGATAATTCAGCTTCGAAATTGAAGGTTAAAAAGTATAATACTAATGCCAGCTAACAATGGCTTAAATGAACTTTGACAACCTAATGCACTATGACTTAATGACCGGGCTTTATATGCTTAACCTGTTTCTTTTGATATTTTGATTTTGCTCTTTTGACTATGATCGTATTCACTACATTGCATTATTCAATGCATGAAAGAATTTAAAACCCATTTAGTTGAAACAGTGAGAGGTAAATCAGAAGTCAAACGTGAAAATCGTGAGTTATGTAAAACGGAAAAACGTGATCAAAAGGTAAAGCGAATTAAAAAAACATAGCAGGACAAGTCTTGACGTACAATTCAAAGATTTTCATTGATTAAACAGAAAACTCGACCTAGAACGGACTATGAATGGATTGGGAAAATCATTTAGAAAAAAACGCTATCCAAAAAATTGAAAAAACAGTAAAAATCAAAGTGAAATTGCCGCATGTGAACAAAAAACTACTAGCGAGAAAGCGAATTTTTTGTTCAAACACCAGTTTCTCACTCTACTTTAAATTTAGAGCGAAAAAATTTCACGCCGAAAAACCACTCGCTTTTTCGCTCCACTTCCTGTTTCGGCGTGACCAAAATCACTACTCCAATTTGACTTCAAAAATCATGAAAATGTGTGAAGATCTTAAAAAAAAGACAGCGCCCCAATACAATTCAAATTCTTTGAAATGTAAAAAGGAGAGCGCCCAAAGGAGAGCGCCTAAAGAATAGCCGTTGAGAGGCTGACGGCGGCTATTAATAAGTTTGACACGAGTCAAATGAAGTGATTCAAGTGTAATAGGGCGTAATGCCCGTATGACTCTAAGCCTCTTAGAGCAGCAAATGTCATTTTTCGTGTTACTTTAATTATGTGACCCAGACGTAACCCAATAACCAAAAATCCATTACAAAGAGATTTATTAAAATGCATAAAACACTAAAAACAACTGCTTTGAGATCTTCCAGAATAAGGAAAGAGGCGTCAAAAGAATTTATGACAATGAACAAGCCCAAGCAAAGGCTAGTACTTGCGCTCCACAATGACTCGCAGTTTAATGGTTTTGCGGTTCCTCATATGGCAATCAGTCATTTGCCTGACCTATTTCACTTTAGTTGCTCATCTTTGCCATTGTATGCCCCACCTCATTATAGCAGATTTACGATAATTTGAAGAACGCTAGTGGCTAACCTATTAACTTCGCGGGCTACAATGGAAAGGAGCCGACTCGAATCAGTAGAGTAAAGTGAGATTAAAAAAAGTGCAAATTTCACAGAAACTATAGAACCTAAACTCTGATCAGAGTCAGTAAAACAACAATTAAACTCGATGAATTAAATTTCGCACTCTCTGAACATAGCTCGCAGATTCCCAGAAAATAGCCGCAATAGACTCGTAGATTTGCAGTCTCAAAAAAACAGTGAAAAAGACCGACCAAAAAAATTTGTCTTATCATTGAAGGCTGATATGTTATATTTTGATTAAAAATCCGTATAATTTTTTTCTGCCTCTATTAGCTGCTCTCTCATAACCTTCATTTAGAAAGACACACCCATTTGACCTTATCTCTTTGAATTGAAGTAAATAAAAGTCAATTTCAAGTGAGGAAGTCATTTTTGAGAGTTAGGTAAGTCAAGTGTGACCAAAAATTTAATCACGCAAATGAACAAAAAACTCGCTCCACTAAGAGCGAAAAATGACGTCACACACGCACTTCAGTTGAAATTGCATGAACGAATGAACAAAAAAGCTGACTTGAAGTGGTTGTGACGTCATATGGTCGTAACAAAAATCGTGACGACGAAATAAAAAAAACATAGCAGGACAAGTCCTGACGTACAATTCAAAGAATTTTCATTGATTAAACAGAAAACTCGACCTAGAACGGACTATGAATGGATTGGGAAAATCATTTAGAAAAAAACCCTATCCAAAAAATTGAAAAAACAGTAAAAATCAAATTGAAATTGCCGCATGTGAACAAAAAACCACTAGCGAGAAAGCGAATTTTTTGTTCAAACACCGGTTTCTCACTCTACTTTAAATTTAGAGCGAAAAAATTTCACGCCGAAAAACCACTCGCTTTTTCGCTCCACTTCCTGTTTCGGCGTGACCAAAATCACTACTCCAATTTGACTTCAAAAATCATGAAAATGTGTGAACAGATCTTAAAAAAAAGACAGCGCCCCAATACAATTCAAATACTTTGAATTGTAAAAAGGAGAGCGCCTAAAGAATAGCCGTTGAGAGGCTGACGGCGGCTATTAATAAGTTTGACACGAGTCAAATAAAGTGATTCAATTGTAATAGGGCGTAATGCCTGTATGACTCTGATCCTCTTAGAGCAGCAAATGTCATTTTTCTTGTTACTTTAATTATGTGACCCAGACGTAACCCAAAACCAAAAATCCATTACAAAGAGATTTATTAAAATGCATAAAATACTAAAAACAACTGCGTTGAGATCTACCAGAATAAGGAAAGAGGCGTCACAAGAATTTATGACAATGAAAAAGCCCAAGCAAAGGCTAGTACTTGCGCTCCACAATGACCCGCAGTTTAATGGTTTTGCGGTTCTTCATATGGCAATCAGTCATTTGCCTGACCTACTTCACATTAGTTGCTCATCTTTGCCATTGTATGCCCCACCTCATTATAGCAGATTTACGATAATTTGAAGAAGGCTAGTTGCTAACCTATTAACTTCGCGGGCTACAATGGAAAGGAGCCGACTCGAATCACTAAAGTGAGATTAAAAAAGTGCAAAATTCACAGAAACTAAAGAACCTAAACTCTGATCAGAGTCAGTAAAACAACAATTAAACTCGGTGAATTTAATTTCGCACTCTCTGAACATAGCTCGCAGATTGCCAGAAAATAGCCGCAATAGACTCGTAGATCTGCAGTCTCAAAAAACCAGTAAAAAAGACCGACCAAAAAAATTTGCCTTATCATTGAAGGCTGATATGTTATATTTTGATTTGAAATCCGTATAATTTTTCTGCCTCTATTAGCTGCTCTCTCATAACCTTCATTTAGAAAGACACACCCATTTGACCTTATCTCTTTGAATTGAAGTAAATAAAAGTCAATTTCAAGTGAGGAAGTCATTTTTGAGAGTTAGGTAAGTCAAGTGTGACCAAAAATTTAATCACGCAAATGAACAAAAAAACTCGCTCCACTAAGAGCGAAAAATTACGTCACACACGCACTTCAGTTGAAATTGCATGAACGAATGAACAAAAAAGCTGACTTGAAGTGGTTGTGACGTCATATGGTCGTAACAAAAATCGTGACGACGAAATAAAAAAAACATAGCAGGACAAGTCCTGACGTACAATTCAAAGAATTTTCATTGAATAAACAGAAAACTCGACCTAGAACGGACTATGAATGGATTGGGAAAATCATTTAGAAAAAAAACCCTATCCAAAAAATTGAAAAAACAGTAAAAATCAAAGTGAAATTGCCGCATGTGAACAAAAAACCACTAGCGAGAAAGCGAATTTTTTGTTCAAACACCGGTTTCTCACTCTACTTTAAATTTAGAGCGAAAAAATTTCACGTCGAAAAACCACTCGCTTTTCCGCTCCACTTCCTGTTTCGGCGTGACCAAAATCACTACTCCAATTTGACCTCAAAAATCATGAAAAAGTGTGAACAGATCTTAAAAAAAAAGAAAGCGCCCCAATACAATTCAAATACTTTGAATTGTAAAAAGGAGAGCGCCCAAAGGAGAGCGCCTAAAGAATAGCCGTTGAGAGGCTGACGGCGGCTATTAATATGTTTGACACGAGTCAAAGTGATTCAAGTGTAATAGGGCGTAATGCCTGTATGACTCTAATCCTCTTAGAGCAGCAAATTTCATTTTTCGTGTTACTTTAATTATAAGACCCAGACGTAACCCAATAACCAAAAATCCATTACAAAGAGATTTATTAAAATGCATAAAATACTAAAAACAACTGCTTTGAGATCTTCCAGAATAAGGAAAGAGGCGTCACAAGAATTTATGACAATGAACAAGCCCAAGCAAAGGCTAGTACTTGCACTCCACTATGACTATCGCAGTTATTGATAAGCCTTGAATAAGACTTTATTGGTTTTGCGGTTCCTCATATGGCAATCAAACATTTGCCTGACCTACTTCACTTTAGTTGCTCATCTTTGCCATTGTATGCTCCACCTCATTATAGCAGACTTACGATAATTTGAAGAACGCTAGTTGCTAACCTATTAACTTGGCGGGCTGCAATGGAAAGGAGCCGACTCGAATCAGTAGAGTAAAGTGAGATTAAAAAAAGTGCAAAATTCACAGAAACTATAGAACCTAAACTCTGATCAGAGTCAGTAAAACAACAATTAAACTCGGTGAATTGAAATTCGCACTGCCTGATAATGATATGGTTTCAGCAGACAATTTTTGAAAAAAGGCAATTGTAACCAACTTCCATAGTTCTAATGGACATTTGTTCTAAGTTATTCAGTGCAGGTAATTCTAATTTGGCATAAAAAAATTGTGAACAAAAACATTCATCAAGCATTATTGGCACCTGTTGACCCTGAACATCTGGTAAAATCTATTCGAGTGACCTGTTTTTAAATAAATTAACCTTTTGGCATTTGGGTTGACATTGGGCTGGCCCGAGGCACTCGAGACGGCCGCTGATATTCTCAACTGCTTGACCTCATCCTTCAGCCTCGCTCTTTCATTCTCAGCTTTTGCAACATCGTCCTAGAAAATACCATAACCGTAAACGCGTGGCATATTAAGTTAAAGTATTCTAAGTTATTGAGCTCAGGAACTATGCATCCAATTCATTTCATTTGTAATCACAACTTAAGCAAAAAATTTGCTTAAAATATTGCAAAAAACATCTGTTGCTGCAACCTTCAAAAACGAAAAAAAACCTTTTCAAACCTTGTTCTGTAAAAATATGCCTTTGAAAACATGAGCAAAAATCTGTTTTTGGCGTCTTGGACGTAATCTGCTAGGATTCGTGAGGATATAATAAACATCAAATTTTGTGAAGGAAAAAAGCGATCAGCGAAATATCAAAGGTTTCCGTATTCTGATGTCAGCTCTCCTTATTTTCACTACATGATGGCACCAAAAGAAAATTTAATTACGACCAAACAACTTCAATAAACTTGAAGAAAATTTAATAGTAAAATCCTTACAAATAGTTATTTGAAAACTTCAATAGACTTCATAAACTTTTTCAGATAGTTCAAAGAACAACAGAAAGGTCATGTTATTGTTGTCATCCTGTCTCTTTTCCACCATGAAACTGTAGGAATCTTAATGAAAAATTGCTCACTTGGGATCAAAGATAGAGCAAAACAGCCTTAAATTTTATATATATGATTTACCTATATCAAATTGAAAACATACGGCAACAAACTTGATTTCAGATTGAGAGCAATTGAAATCACTCAAAACTAAGAAGTGAAGCGTGAAAAAGTGAAGCGTACCAACATGCTTACAATAATTGCTTCAAACTTCGCTCGAGAGCAATTAAAAAAAACAAATACTTGTCTCAGCTATACGAGTGGTCTAAAAGTAAAGTTTAAACTTGGGAGATGGGAAAAGGCAAAGATTAAAGGAAAATTCTTTAGAAACAGCCAACAAGTTTCAATATGGTCTCAAACCTTGCAAAGTATTAAAACAATTAACAATAAAAAAAAAGAGAAGATGCCCTGTTAGACTACGCTCATTTAAGTAAATAGGACGTATTAACCAACAAAACGTTAAACCTAAGAAATTTCTTTGAACGTTTCCAAAAACTCAGCAACGACGACAATGATTAATTTCCTATCAATGGCCCGTTCAGTTTTGAGGAAAAATCCAACGGTAGTATACAACCTTAGTTGACATGCAAAAACTTTCAAGCAAATTTTCAAGACATGTCAAAGATATGTAATTTTAAAAATCAAAGAAGCTTATTTATTTAAATCAATTAAGCCATGACTATCAAAACTAACGAGCTGGATCTAAGGTCGTCAATCATGCACTTCAGGGGCAAATAAAGTTAGATTGTTTTAAAAGGCAAAAGACAATTATTTGATAAATTCAAATGGATTTCCAAACAAAATGGTTAACAACGTGAAAAACATTTCTGGTTAAGTTATCGCATAACCATCAAAACTAAGAGCAAAAACGCAACTAAAAATGTCAAAAATTAGCAGTTCCCAAATTACAATTAGCCTAATTGTTGTGATAAACTTATTTAATAGGGATGAGCCAGCGAGGCCATGGTATACATCATAGGAGCAAATAGTCTATTCTTGGCGCATCGGAAGGCCGCGCAAACTGAGAAGAAGGAACTTAGCGGACATATATTTGCAAAAAAGGACTAAGCTTCAATTCCAAGGACAATTTAAAAAATCTGCAATATCTTTTAACAAGCGGTGGACTCAAATCGAAAACTGATATCGTATTGTGGCATGAAGTTGTGAACAACACTATCACCCCACATGGCAATAACTATACTCCCTTGAAGCCTATCCAGCATGTCAACATCCTCTCAGTCTATCGATCAAAAATAAAGGCAATTGTGTACAACAGGAGGTTTAGAACAGCCGATCTATTCGAATTCTTTTGTGAAAGAAAACTTTTCCTTGTTATTAGTTTAAAAAACCACTTGTTATCGAAACGGAAAAGGGGCGCTACTTCTTTATCTGGCGAGCTAATTAGACTACTTATAAAACCGCAAATAGAAATCAATTTTGCGAACATTGTATTCAGGCACAGAGAACAACTGTGACGACCCGTACTGAAAAAGCAATCGAAACCGAAAAAAAAGAGCAAGAAAAGGAAAAGAAACAAAATTTAGTTAACTCTTGCAATGATTACTTATGCTATTGATAGTCTGGTTGTTTTACTAATGTATTAGCTGTTTATTTGTGCTCGTTTGCGTTTCTCTTTTTGGGGACCTTCTTTGAGATTTGTTTATCTTGAGTCTTCAATGTAATTACGCAATGTTTGTAGTTGTTTTTCTGTTGTTATAATTTCCTCTTGCCTAAACCTACCTATAAAAAAAATTGGACCATCATTGAGATATCATTATCTTTGTTTGGGCTTAACTGCAATTTTTCTTTTCATTGGCTTATTTATTCTAATCTGAATAGTCCCACATCTACCTTTCCCCTGCAAGCTTTCTCAAGCTGTGCTCTACTAAATAATAATTTTTCTTACTCTATCAATGCGTGACACTTTTCGGTTGGCGTAGATCACTTTACTAACTTGCTAGCTACGCAATTGAGCTGTTATGTCTTTCCTGCTTTTGGAAAACCTTCGAGATTTGTATATCTTGGGTAGATTTTTCAAAGGAACAGGACTGTGCTTCCGCTATTTCCGTACTCAAATCTCTTATTGTAAAACCCTGAATACTCCTATCTAACTGGGAGATTTTGCTATCTTGGGTTGGGTTCCAGTGCAATTTCCTTATGTCAAAAAAGTTTTCATGTTAGACAAGTATCTCTCATTCACCCTTCACCTGATAACTTGTTTTTCTGGAGGTGCTTATCCATGGTGCAATCAATTTTTTCATAACTACTCAGAACTCAATTACTTTCCCTCCCCCCTCCTTGATTCTCTCTACAAATGTCAGAAACCTTGTCGTTACATCTGCGGAAAGCAGCCAACACTCAGAAGTAAAAAACCAGCTGAAGAATGTCCGACTCTTAGATACCATGGCCAAACTCCTTAGCCAAGTCGAGTAATAAGCGTTCTTGTAATGTCCTGAGCTCTGCGATCGAAGACGAGCTAGAAGATGCTTTGATGAACAAGTTCGAGACTAAATTGCAGGACTAATTTAAAGAATTACGCAAAACCTTTATGGAAGATAATCGCAGAGTTGAGGTCAAGCATTCGTGAGATTACTGACCCAAAAAAGTGATGATTTACGTGAAGAATTGAACTGTGACTGCGAGTTCAACATGGATAAAACCACTCTCAAAAAGTTATCAGAAACAGAGCTACTTGAAACGTGCAATACGAAAGACAATATCAAAACATTAGGAGCAAAGAAATCTGCCAAGGGACGAGAAAAATTATTCTGAAACGGCCAAAGTTGTCGCAATTATTGCGGATGAGATGAAAGTACCAATCGACAAAAACGATTTATCAATTGCACATCATCTACCATCTCGATTAGATGATAAACCAAAAATAGCCAGGTTTACAAGACGAACTATCAAAAGATCGACGAGATGCTCCGTAACAAGCGTTGCTTAGTAAGATCCAATCAGTTTCAAAATGTAAAAACTTATGAAGATGTAAGCAAAGCTAAGCTGAACTTCTTGAGGCTTCTGAAGAGAGATGTCAGGGTAAATACTGCGTACATCAGGTACAGGTACAATATATTATGAGTGGAAAGAAGGCAGAAGAACTTATAGCGTCCATGGGTTGTACGAAGGAGGTGTAGATTTGGGTTACAAACTCGAGGACGTGTACTATTTCTTCGAACGGAACACTCAAACAAGGATCACCCAGAATACCTCCCAATTTGATACAAAAACGGAACAGCTCAACTTATCAGCAGGCAACCGTAATAATCAGTGGCGTCCAACTTTGGAGAAAATGAATCTCGCAAAAAGCGGCAAAGAAAACACAAACAATGGAAACGGAAGCATCAGCAATCAAACATCTTTGATAGATTTTGAAACATCAGTTCAATTGAATATCAGACTCTGCAATGATGGGAACAACCAATCAGCCATGTAGTACAAATATCATAAACCCTCCTTTTCTGTAAATTTTGACAAGTGCCTTTAAGCCAAAGATGCTAAAAGTATACGCCTCTCCATTCTACATTTAAATGTCCGTTCTCTTGTTGGTCATATCCATGATCTAGAAGCCTTAATATATAGCCTTGAACATTCCCTCGATATATCATGTCTTTCTGAAAGTTCGTTAAACAATTAAAATGAAGACAGAAATTTTTTAGTCGATGGATATGATCATTTTTAAATTAAAATAGAAACAGTACCAGAGGCAGAGGAGTTATGAATCAAACCAAACTTCATATCAGTGCAATGACAGAACTACCAATTCCTCTTGATAATCAATTTTTGTGGAAGTACAAGTACGCGGCTGTGTTTTCAAGTTAGCCATGTGCAACAATACTCCGAGAATAAACAAACTCGATTTTGTTGACACTTTAGATAAGTTTCTAGAACATTAATCGACGCCCAAGGTTGCTACTGTAGCTTGTGGTGATTTCAACATAAATACCTTTGAAAATAATTTAATCACTAAAAACTACCTGAACACATTAAAATCAAATGGATTTCAAATACAAACAATGGAAGCTACAAGAGAAACAAGCACTTCTTCAACTTGCATTGATCACTTTATTTATCAAAACCTACATCACGAAGTGGTAAATCTTCTTACTCAGCAAAGTTTCCCAGATCATTACCCTATTCAAATTACTACGTCGCTAACAGGAGTTGAAAAGTGCGATTGCACAATCTTATAGGGACATTAAGTTCGTACAAAATACCCCACACCAGTGCCAAATTATCTATACTCTCTTTCAATTCATCTCACTCGAAACCAGCATAAAGTATTTAATTGCAAAGACTCTTCCAAATCTTTTGATCAGTTTCATAAATATTTCCTCGAAGTTACCGACATTTTTGCCTCAAAGACTAACAAAAACAAAAAGAAAAACTCCAAAATGGTTATCTAATCGTATAAAGAACCTCAGAAACAAACGAAATCTTGCATATAGAATGTGGAAACAGGATAAGTGGAACTCAAAATATTTTGATTCGATCAAAAATCTCAGACAAAAACTCGAAAAAGGTATCAAAGGAGGGAAGCGTAATTTCTGCTACGAAAAGTTTAATTCTTGCCTAGGTAACTCAAGACAGACTTAAAAAATTACTCAAAGACATACAAGGAAAAAAACTTAGTAGAGCGAGCATTCCTATTCTTGATTCATGTTGCAAAAAAATACGATAAACCATCGCATTATGAAAATGCACAAACCTTCAATGAGTACTTTTCTACAATAGGTGCTAAGTTAAGTAGATATCTGATTACAAAAAATCATCTAACTTTCCCTAGAGTTGAACAAACGATGTGGCTCTTTGAAACAAATGAAAATGAACTTAGAGAAACAATTGATAAATTATACAACAAATTTTATTCTGGTGACGATCAAGTGTGTAATATTTTGATTAAAATTTCTGCGAGTGTAACCATACCTTATTTGTGTCGCCTTATCAACCATTCCTTTCAACTTGGTGCTTTCCCCAAATCAAAACTGCTAGCAATTGTTATTCGAATCTAAAAAAAAAGGACCAAACGGAAAAAAAGTAAATACCGCCCTATATCACTTCTAAATGTGTTCAGTAAGATCTATGAGCGAATAATGTACAATAGGATCTATCTTTATTTTGAGAAATTTAATCTGATTTCAAACAAACAATTCGGATTTCGAAGTACACATAGTACAATTCACGCTCTTGTAGAATTGTCAGAAAAAAATGGACACTCATTATTCTAGCTTCAATTTTTTCTTGGACCTCAAAAAGCCTTGGATACAATTAAACACCATCTCTTACCGGAAAAGCTTGAAAGATATGGCATAAGAGGAAACACTCTTTAGATCAAACCTCATTTAAATAACAGATTTCAAAGAACTATTGTAAATCGAATATCCTCAGGCTGGAACAGTATCAATTGTGGAGTTCCACAGGGATCAATTTTAGGACCTCTACTTTTCATTATCTATATAAATGATCTTCCTTCATGCGAAAGTGTTAATGCTTTATTGTTTGCTGATGATACAAATATAAGTGCTATTGGATGCTCAGTTTTAAAAGTTCAGCAAGACTTAGCAGCTTTGAATGAATGAATGGTTGAATGCAAACAAACTGCTCCTAAATCACGAAAAAACTTTTCAGCTAACTTTCAACGAGAAAAAAAGCATCGAATTGCTTTCAACTAAGCCAAGAAATAATAATTAACAAACTAGTGTGTAAATACCTAGGGATATTAATTGAAAACAAGTTGTCGTTCAAGTACCATATTGAATATATGAGGGCTACACTAGGAAATCAATATGGAATAATATCAATGCTGTGACACTTTGCGCCCAGGAAACAACTGCTTTTATACTACAAATCAAATACTGAACCAATTATTCAGTATGGTATCCTTGTATATGGTTGTTGTAAATATACCTCTTTGCTTCCGATTCTCATGATGCAGAAAAAAATCCTTAGGTTCATCTATTTTTGCAAAAGGCATGATTCCTCTGATGATCTATTTATTCAAAATGGGATTCTCACTGTAAATGAACTTCACCTCTACGAGCTTCTCAAGTTTTCTCTAAAATCAGTTAATAATTTACACAGCGAAAAGTACTGCAATGATATGCTGAAGTATGAAGAATCAAAAGTGACAACTAGACGCCAAAGAAAAGGGTTTGAAGTCTTAGCTCTGGCAAAAAGAAAATACAAAGATTTTCTGTAAGGTATAGGTCTGCAATTCTTTTTAACAAACTGAAAGAGTTGGAAATTACTACACCTTTCGAAGAAAATGACTCTACGAAAATTATATCTGATTTCTGTCACAAATTGAAAAGCTCGTATTTAGTCAGTAAAAATGAGTTAGTGAAATTTCTTTTTGCTTTCTGCGTTTGAGTACCGTTGTGTATATGGGCATTTTGACACAGAAGGTCTCAGGACTTTGTAATTTGTCCTCGCATTAGCGAAATAAATTCTTTCTAAAAAAAGGACCAAACGGAAAAAAGTAACTACCGCCCTATATCACTTCTAAATGTGTTCAGTAAGATCTATGAGCGAATAATGTACAATAGGATCTATCTTTATTTTGAGAAATTCAATCTGATTTCAAACAAACAATTCGGATTTCGAAGTACACATAGTACAATTCACGCTCTTGTAGAATTGTCAGAAAAAAATGGACACTAATTATTCTAGCTTCAATTTTTTCTTGGACCACAAAAAGCCTTGGATACAATTAAACACTATCTCTTACCGGAAAAGCTTGAAAGATATGGCATAAGAGGAAACACTCTTATTTAGATCAAACCTCATTTAAATAACAGATTTCAAAGAACTATTGTAAATCGAATATCCTTAGGCTGGAACAGTATCAATTGTGGAGTTCCACAGGGATCAATTTTAGGACCTCTACTTTTCATTATCTATATAAATGATCTTCCTTCATGCTGCGGAAGTGTTAATGCTTTATTGTTTGCTGATGATACAAATATAAGTGCTATTGGATGCTCAGTTTTAAAAGTTCAGCAAGACTTAGCAGCTTTGAATGAATGAATGGTTGAATGCAAACAAACTGCTCCTAAATCACGAAAAAAAATTTCAGCTAACTTTCAACGAGAAAAAAAGCATCGAATTGCTTTCAACTAAGACAAGAAATAATAATTAACAAACTAGTGTGTAAATACCTAGGGATATTAATTGAAAACAAGTTGTCGTTCAAGTACCATATTGAATATATGAGGGCTACACTAGGAAATCAATATGGAATAATATCAATGCTGTGACACTTTGCGCCCAGGAAACAACTGCTTTTATACTACAAATCAAATACTGAACCAATTATTCAGTATGGTATCCTTGTATATGGTTGTTGTAAATATACCTCTTTGCTTCCGATTCTCATGATGCAGAAAAAAATCCTTAGGTTCATCTATTTTTGCAAAAAGGCATGATTCCTCTGATGATCTATTTATTCAAAATGGGATTCTCACTGTAAATGAACTTCACCTCTACGAGCTTCTCAAGTTTTCTCTAAAATCAGTTAATAATTTACACAGCGAAAAGTACTGCAATGATATGCTGAAGTATGAAGAATCAAAAGTGGCAACTAGACGCCAAAGAAAAGGGTTTGAAGTCTTAGCTCTGGCAAAAAGAAAATACAAAGATTTTCTGTAAGGTATAGGTCTGCAATTCTTTTTAACAAACTGAAAGAGTTGGAAATTACTACACCTTTCGAAGAAAATGACTCTACGAAAATTATATCTGATTTCTGTCACAAATTGAAAAGCTCGTATTTAGTCAGTAATAATGAGTTAGTGAAATTTGTTTTTGCTTTCTGCGTTTGAGTACCGTTGTGTATATGGGCATTTTGACACAGAAGGTCTCAAGACTTTGTAATTTGTCCTCGCATTAGCGAAATAAATTCTTTCTTTCCTTCTTTCTTACAATAATTGTTGAAAATCATGGCAAATTGGATACAAATCAATGCAAATCATCAGAAGCGGGCAGAACTTCATTCCAGACATCTCTGCTGAAAAATGAAGGCAATAATGCGCAAAATAAGCTTGACTTTCATGCAGTTTTTTACTCCAATATAAAATTTGGCAGACAAAGTCAAGCAAAACAATCATCTATACATATTTTAATCAAAATATAACAAAATATATGTTAAAAGTAAGTGAGGGAATTAAGCATATTTTTCTTTTGAACTGAAAATCCCAAGTGGAATCAAATATCTCACAAGTCTAAGTTTCATTTTTAAAATTTTGAAGTCCAAAAAAGTTCTTTGCACTTTGAAAATAATACTCAGCTTTGTTGCATTTTATTATCAACATGTAACATTGAATTGATTGGTTACTACTCCGAAAAAACTTGTTCGTCTGTCAGCCCTTTTTTCTGAACCACAGTTAGTCCAACAAGTTTTAAGTCACTTGAATTACGTCAGTGTTCGCCATTTTCGAAAAAAATATATATTAAAATGAGGAAAAAAAAACTTTTGTTCTAGATCTCCATGGGAACTTTTTTACGCTAAGAGAAGAATTATTTGCCTTGAATACTCAGTTTTGGATGAAAATGAGTTTATTTCATTTAATTCAAATTAAAACACTTCAAACTTCCAATTTGTTTTCGTTGTTTAAACTATAAACATAGCCGGCAGATTGCCGGAAAATAGCCGCGATAGACGCTTGAGGCCTTCCATGGAGTTGAAACAACGAAAGAAATAAGACAGACAGAATGACCACTAGTCCTTTAATAGAAAACTAGACGTTTTGGGTGATATTCGGACAGTCATTTTGATGAGACATATAGGCTCTATAAAGAAAAGGCCCCAATAGAGCTTTTTCAAAATCAATATCCGAAATCAAAATTCAAGACCCTAATTCTCAAGAATTAGGGCATATACGTTTGGCACTACTTAGATGCGAACCATTGATCTTTAACTAGTGCTAGTAAATGTTCTCAAAATTTAAAATTCATTAAATGAGTTCAGATGTAATTTTTCAGCAAGGTAAGCCATGCAACTGGCTTAGAGAATAACAAATGACGTCACCGCACACTAACTACAAAGCAGTAGAATCATCGATAGAGACGACGAATTAAAAAAACATAGCAGGACAAGTACTGAAATACAATCCAGAGAATCGAAATAAATAATGAGAAAGTTGGAACTTTCGCATCTGACAAGCGTATCAATTAACATTAGGAGCCAAAAAGGTAGACAGTCCCAAAATCGGAGAAACCAAAACAACAACCAAACTTAACAAAAATATAACCATTGCTATAAATCTTGAAGCTTATACCATAAAGTTCAAATATTATCCACTCAAAAATAATCTTTAACCCACGCACAAACCAAGAAAGAGGCTGAATGGCGCCTATAAAGATGGAAAATTTAAAGAAGAAGAAAATTTAAACCGAAAATTAACGAGTTTCCAAATCTTAAATCAAAAATATTGTTTTCAAAACCATTTCTGTTGCCTGCTTTTCGAACTTGTCCAGTAACCCATCAACAAGGCTCATCAAAAATAAATTGGCATTTAAAGATCGAAATTGACAAAAAATTCAAAAACTTGAAAAATTCTAACTTTAAAAATTGCTAAAATTGGCAATATTATTATATTTAAAAACTTCCATTGTTTCAGAAATTATCCAGTAACCCAGGTTCAATCCCATGGAAAACTTTCACTGGCCCACAGAGATTGATAAATTTAGTAAAGGACTATTTTCAGAGTATTTGAAAAAACGCCCGGCAGATTGCCGGAAAATAGCCACCGTTGATTCCCATAACCAAGATTGGGATTGAAAGAAGAGAAAAAACAAATGAAAAAAATGACGAAACAATTTTGTACACAAACAATTTTAAAATGCAAACTATTTTGATGTTGTTTTGGAGCCGAACGTACTCCTGTTTCGGAGTGAGACAACACAAGGGCTAGTATCAATACCAATAAGCATTAGAGATGATAACTAAGAACAAAGTTCGAGTAACGGGCATCTAAACATGGGCTTTATGGGTTTAATCCGTTTCTAATTCTGATTTCGTTTTTTGATACTGACTCGAACTGCTGTCTAAAAACACTTAGCAGAATGATAGGAGAGTAAAACTAGCCTAAAGAAGTCAAAAATATTTTACGCAAAATGTCGAAAAAGCTGTGAAATAAGGTTAAGCGAAAAAATATTTATTCGATGAAGTAAAATAAAATAAGAGCGCTATAATAGCCGGCTGAGAAGCTGAGACGAACATTAATTACAATATTTGACACAAAAAGCAAAATGCATGATACTAAATTGAAGAATGCCATTCCATTGACCCTACCGACCATGCAGTAACCTACTATCAAACCTTAGAGGTTACCTGGCCCGTGGGGCTATCTAAACTCAAAAAATGACAAACTGGGAAGAAAAATGAAAAGAAGCGCAAGTTACATAAAATTAGCTAAAATTCGTGACAATAAAAAGTTGAAAACCATTACGTTTCCGCTAGAAACCATGGAGTAACATATCAAACAGTAGAGGAGGTTAAATGTCAAAAAATTTGAAATTGCAAGTTTCTATTTTCAGAGTATTTTTGCTTTTGCATAAACATTCTACTCTGTAGGGGCTTTCAATTGATAGCAGTCGGAGCAGCAATAATCTCAGCATTCTCTTTCCGACAATTAAGCACATTTTTCTTTTGAACTGAAAATCCCAAGTGGAATCAAATATCTCACAAGTCTAAGTTTCATTTTTAAAATTTTGAAGTTCAAAAAAGTTCTTTGCACTTTGAAAATAATACTCAGCTTTGTTGCATTTTATTATCAACATGTAACATTGAATTGATTGGTTACTACTCCGAAAAAACTTGTTCGTCTGTCAGCCCTTTTTTCTGAACCACAGTTAGTCCAACAAGTTTTAAGTCACTTGAATTACGTCAGTGTTCGCCATTTTCGAAAAAAATATATATTAAAATGAGGAAAAAAAAACTTTTGTTCTAGGTCTCCATGGGAACTTTTTTACGCTAAGAGAAGAATTATTTGCCTTGAATACTCAGTTTTGGATGAAAATGAGTTTATTTCATTTAATTCAAATTAAAACACTTCAAACTTCCAATTTGTTTTCGTTGTTTAAACTATAAACATAGCCGGCAGATTGCCGGAAAATAGCCGCGATAGACGCTTGAGGCCTTCCATGGAGTTGAAACAACGAAAGAAATAAGACAGACAGAATGACCACTAGTCCTTTAATAGAAAACTAGACGTTTTGGGTGATATTCGGACAGTCATTTTGATGAGACATATAGGCTCTATAAAGAAAAGGCCCCAATAGAGCTTTTTCAAAATCAATATCCGAAATCAAAATTCAAGACCCTAATTCTCAAGAATTAGGGCATATACGTTTGGCACTACTTAGATGCGAACCATTGATCTTTAACTAGTGCTAGTAAATGTTCTCAAAATTTAAAATTCATTAAATGAGTTCAGATGTAATTTTTCAGCAAGGTAAGCCATGCAACTGGCTAAAAGAATAACAAATGACGTCACCGCACACTAACTACAAAGCAGTAGAATCATCGATAGAGACGACGAATTAAAAAAACATAGCAGGACAAGTACTGAAATACAATCCAGAGAATCGAAATAAATAATGAGAAAGTTGGAACTTTCGCATCTGACAAGCGTATCAATTAACATTAGGAGCCAAAAAGGTAGACAGTCCCAAAATCGGAGAAACCAAAACAACAACCAAACTTAACAAAAATATAACCATTGCTATAAATCTTGAAGCTTATACCATAAAGTTCAAATATTATCCACTCAAAAATAATCTTTAACCCACGCACAAACCAAGAAAGAGGCTGAATGGCGCCTATAAAGATGGAAAATTTAAAGAAGAAGAAAATTTAAACCGAAAATTAACGAGTTTCCAAATCTTAAATCAAAAATATTGTTTTCAAAACCATTTCTGTTGCCTGCTTTTCGAACTTGTCCAGTAACCCATCAACAAGGCTCATCAAAAATAAATTGGCATTTAAAGATCGAAATTGACAAAAAATTCAAAAACTTGAAAAATTCTAACTTTAAAAATTGCTAAAATTGGCAATATTATTATATTTAAAAACTTCCATTGTTCCAGAAATTATCCAGTAACCCAGGTTCAATCCCATGGAAAACTTTCACTGGCCCATAAAGATTGATAAATTTAGTAAAGGACTATTTTCAGAGTATTTGAAAAAACGCCCAGCAGATTGCCGGAAAATAGCCACCGTTGATTCCCATAACCAAGATTGGGATTGAAAGAAGAGAAAAAACAAATGAAAAAAATGACGAAACAATTTTGTACACAAACAATTTTAAAATGCAAACTATTTTGATGTTGTTTTGGAGCCGAACGTACTCCTGTTTCGGAGTGAGACAACACAAGGGCTAGTATCAATACCAATAAGCATTAGAGATGATAACTAAGAACAAAGTTCGAGTAACGGGCATCTAAACATGGGCTTTATGGGTTTAATCCGTTTCTAATTCTGATTTCGTTTTTTGATACTGACTCGAACTGCTGTCTAAAAACACTTAGCAGAATGATAGGAGAGTAAAACTAGCCTAAAGAAGTCAAAAATATTTTACGCAAAATGTCGAAAAAGCTGTGAAATAAGGTTAAGCGAAAAAATATTTATTCGATGAAGTAAAATAAAATAAGAGCGCTATAATAGCCGGCTGAGAAGCTGAGACGAACATTAATTACAATATTTGACACAAAAAGCAAAATGCATGATACTAAATTGAAGAATGCCATTCCATTGACCCTACCGACCATGCAGTAACCTACTATCAAACCTTAGAGGTTACCTGGCCCGTGGGGCTATCTAAACTCAAAAAATGACAAACTGGGAAGAAAAATGAAAAGAAGCGCAAGTTACATAAAATTAGCTAAAATTCGTGACAATAAAAAGTTGAAAACCATTACGTTTCCGCTAGAAACCATGCAGTAACATATCAGACAGTAGAGGAGGTTTCTTCTGCACTGGGGCTGGCGCAACTCAAAAAGTAACAAAAAATGTCAAAAAAACTTTGCAAAATTTAAAAAATTGCAATTTTGCGAAGATAAAAAGATGTAAGTTTTATTTTAAAAAACCGACTAACGTAGGGCGAATTGTTCTCAAAAGATTGGCGAGCGGTTGATTTTGTCAGTTGCAAAACTTAAATAAAGACATTAAATGTCAAAAAATTTGAAATTGCAAGTTGAAAAAAAAACTGCTAAAATTTTGTGATGTGAAAATGTTGAAAATCAATCCATTGCAAAAAAATCTAGTAACCAAAAATTAAACCCCATAGGACGTTTCCTGGACCCTGCGGCTGGAAAAACTTGAATAATGACAAAAAATGACAAAAAAACCGCTAGAAACTATGCATTACCTATTATCAAACCCTAAAGGAGGTTCCGTGGCACCTAGGGCTGAAAACTTGAAAAAATGGTAAAAATTAGTATAAATTTGCATTTTAGTTTGGAGTACCAAAACATAGCTCAAACAGAAAATCGGAAAAATGTCAAAATAACGCAGAAAATGCAACATTTTGGGCCCAAAAACTCCTAAATGATCTTTTAACCTTGAATTAAGGCCTTCTCATTAGTTAGCTTCACCGCTCTTAGTACTCGAAGGACTACTAACCGCTGCTAAGGGACTCTAATGAAACTTGATGACCGCTGATCTTTACCTGTTTATCCCGTTTTGAAAGCTCAAGCTCAAAGTCATAATAATGGTTGTAAAAACATTTAAAGAAGACAAGACAGAGCACCAATACGATCCAATTCCTGGATTGTAAGAAACCACGATGTCACCAAACAATAGCCTCTATCGCTTCGCCGCTATTAACAAAACATGGGCTGCAACATACGCTGTTTACGGTGGAGCTGGCAATCAATGATACACTGATACTAATTGTAATGACTTGTTTAACAAGCCAAATAGCAATTAAAAGCACATTTCTTTGTTAACATATCTTAACAAAATTGAACGGACAAGCTGAATCTGATATTCCTCAAATGACGAGCAATGCATTGACCATTCTACTACTGTTCTGTTCTGTATCTGACTGACCTGCAGCTGTGAATGCTGACTTTTGAAGAAGTCAATGGATGCCTGGGACTGTATGACCTTCTGCTGCAGTTGTCCCACCAGAGAACACTTCTGATTCAACTCCCGATTCAGGTACGAGATCTGATCACGCAGTCCAATCATCTGTGTATCCTGTAAAACACATTCAAATTTAGGAAATGTAAAAAATGGGGATTTCGCAATTTAGTGGCAGGAGAGAAGACTTTCTCAGCAGAACCTTTTGCCACAACCTTTTTCGCAATAGTTTACACCTTAAAAAACCATATTAAAATAACAAATTTCACACGACCTAACTTTGTTTCCACTCGAGTGTACGTTGCATTAATATAACCTCCCCTAAACAAAACATAGCCCGCAGATTGCCTGAATAATGCCGCGATAGACGCTTGTGGCCTTCCATGGAATTGAAACAACAAAAGAATTAAGATAGACAGATTGACCACCAGTCCTTTAATAGACCACTAGACTTTTTGGATTAGATTTGGACTGTCTTTTTTATGAGACACATACGTTCTATAAGGAAAAAGCCCTTAGAGACCTTTATCAAGATCAATAATAGAATTCAAAACACAACTCTAATAATGCAAAATTAGGGCATATACATTTGGCACTACTTAGATGCACACTATTGATCTTAACTAGTAAATGTTCATAAAATTTAAAGCTCATTAAGTGAGTTCAGAAGTCGTTTTTTTTACTGAGGTAAGTCATACAATTGACTAAAAGCAGAAAAAATGACGCCACGCACACAAATTTTTACTGCAAAGCAGTAGAAGTCAGTGAAATTGAAAAAAGTCAATGGTCGCAAGAAACATCGATGGAGACGACGAATTAAATAAACATAGCAGGACAAGTCCTGAATTACAATCTAAAGAATTGATTTAGCTTTGACCTGACAAAAAAATCAGCCGTGTTAGATGTCCAATGAGAATAACTATTTTGACACCATAGAGATTAAGCAACTTTACCACAAGAACAAAAAAACAAGCAAGACTGAAAAATCAGATCTATTTTTTAAAGACATGGTCAAAATCAAAAAGCGACTTCTGATGCCACTTATTAAATTCCCTTATTTCTCATTATCAACCGATGAAACCTGTCATTAATGAAGTTAAGTGATAAGACAGCAATTAGTTCAATAAATACTTGCAAAACTCAAAAATTCACTCATACATTTACAAAAAACGGGCAGCGTATAAGTCAAAGAAAGCAATAGCTATGAGTTGAAAAGATTTTAAACAAACAGAAAACTTTTTAGAAACAAATGAAAACGGTCAATAATGAGACAGTGATATAAGACAATAAAGTTACAAAATAAAAAAGTTGACTAAAAAACCCCTGTTAGCAACCTATGAGGCCTGTTATTAATGAGAATAAACGATAACAAAACAAAAATTACAAAAGTACAACAAAAACTCAAAAATTAACTCAAAATTTTTGAGAAAAAGTAGTTTGAAAGTCATGAAAACTAATGAACTATAAACTCGGACAATTAATTAGGTTATTTTGCGCCTAATTATAAACCAATGACACCTGTCATTGATGAAACTAAGTGATAACACAACAGAAAAAATTTTTGAAAGTGGGCAAAATCAAACATTATTTAATGTTTTTTGACAAACGTGTTCGGGTCATAAAAAGTTTCAGCTGCCCCTTGATGAATTCTAGCAATTTCAACTAGGCGCCTTTACAACACATATGTTACATAATAAAAGTACTCAAAGAAAAAACCCTGAAAACAGAAGTCAAATTGACGTACGTGAAAAAAAACTCCGTCTCAAAATCCGAAAAAACAACAATTTCTGACTCAAAAGCGTGAACAGATCTTAAAAAAAGACAGCACACCAATACAATCCAAATCCTTTGGATTGTAAAAAAAATTACGATGTCCCCAGTAATGGCCGCTATCGCTTCGCGGCTATTAATCAAAAATATAGACAGTTCTGCAATCAGCACATTTAAGGCTCTTACTTCATAGTTAAAACGAACCGTCAACTGACCTTGCTAGAGATGATGTTGGACAGATTTCGAATGGTGTTCTGAGCTGCCTTGAGTTCCGTCTCTCTCCTACTTAGCTCCTCAGTCATGGCCTGGTGAGAACTGTTACTCTCTTCTTGGTGTCTCCTGTACTCATTAGTATACTCAGTCTCCATCTCCCGACATCGCCTGTCCGCTGCTGCCACTTTCTCATCACACCTGAACATGACCATTCACTCACTTTTGTAGACCTTTATCGCGCAAATTTTCTATAAGCCTTCCTCGGATTAGGCTTCACCTGATTAAAATGTTAAGACAAATCAGACCGTAATTAAGAATGGGTTTATGAACTGTCCTCATTTTACTTTTATATCTACAAGATTTTTGACGTTTTTCTTTACCAAAACTTTGTTTTCGACAACAGAAGTCACAAAGTGGATGAAATGGTCATGTGACTGTGATGAAGTCCTTGGAGAAATTTGTCAACAATCGAGCACCGCAGAGATGCTGGAGTCATAAGCCAGAATTTCGAAGTCACGTAACACGCTCTTTGCAAGTTTTCAAATGACGGCAGTTTTAAAATCAGGCACTGTATATAGGAAAATTTTGCACATCAGAGATTTGGCGTTTAAAAACCGCACATTCATATTTTACTTTGGCTCTGTTTTTGTTATTGTTCTATCTGACCCAAATTTTGAGAAAAAAAGCTAATAGTTGTACTGATAGTTAAAAAATGTTACTAACAACTGTACAAGCACAGCTCTTTCCTCCCGCCACCTGTTTCTATTCCGCTCATCAATGCTACCACCTGCCCTCTGCTGATTCGGCTGAGTAAGCTGAGAATGCTCGACTGGAACTGCATCAGCTATATTCGAACTTCCTTCATTTTGAACTCCGTTGTTCTGCTGGGTTCCAACGTCTCCATTCCGACCCTGATTAGACCCTAGATTTGAAGAAGGTGCAACAACTTTGCGTGGATTCCCGAATTCCTGTTGTATTACACCAGACTCTTTCGTATACGTTGCTGCGTTTACGAAGTCCTTCGGTGGCAGCGGAGGCGACTTGATTGAATTGGATTGATTGGAGGAAACGCTTTCAGTGTTTACAATGTCTTGAGCCTGAAGATCGGAATCCTGACCAATCTCAGATGTACCCGAAGCTGCGCCATTCTCGAGTGTCGATACCATAGCATACAACTCATTACAATCAGTGTCGAAGTCTTCGTCAGTAGGAAACATTGACTGCGGGGTGGCCTTAGATTTCACGCTTTTCCCATTCGATTGTTTTTGACCTGGTTGACAATGAGACAAATTATGTGCGGAGTTTTGGGAATGATGATTTATACCTGCATTTAGATTATTCTTGAAATTATAATGACTGCTCATTTGGTTATTGCTATTAGCACTGCTGTTTTGAGGTATCACTTGAACTGGGTAGAAGGGGTTACTGGCAGCTGTTTGATAATATATCTGGGGTTGCGATACAACTGCACTGGTACCGGAATTGACATTATATTGCACGTTGTTATTGATAACGTAATTATTACGTAACTGCTGCGATGATTGGTCAGAACTGACTGCTTGATGATGTTGCTTGCCTGCCATAGGGGCATGAGCACTGTCAACAACTTGCGTTTGCTGGAATTCAGCTTCTGTATCTTCATTGATTGGACTATGTGACATGAAGCTTCGTCTAAATTGGTCGCTTTCGTATCGTAATTGTTCGGAATGGCGATCACCCACCGCCCATGAATAACGTTTGGTTGGATCTCTATTCAGTTTCTGATTCCCTGCTCTGTTTCTCAGAGGAACCGCTTGACCTTCATAGAACACCTCTCGAGCCTGGCTAGCAGTCACGATTGGTCTGAAATAATTCTCATTTCTACTAATTTGATTTTCGATTTGATGATAAGCCGCTCTGTCATGCGCATGCGATATATCGTTGCTCGAGAAACTGTAACTTGTTTGATTGACAAGTCGGTTGCTTAGCAACGGGTGGAAGAAATGTTCGCTACTGCTGCTGTGACTCATTGAGTTGCGCTTCGCTTTATTGCTCCCTGATGCATCCTTCTCCGAATTTTTCCCAATCGACAATCTACGCATATGAGCAACAATGTTGGGTAGACTTCCCAGAATTTTGGACCCTCCTCCTCCCCCGGTTGTTTTCTTGTCTAACTTTTCATCATAACTCGTCTGCTTCTGATACTTAGGTGGTTGTTGGAAGGGTACAAATTGAGGCTGAGAGTCGTGAGTTCCCTTAAACAAGACACCGTATCCTGAAGCTGTGTCCTTATCCCCCTTTTTAGATTATAACCCTCTATAATTGATATTTTTACAATGGTAAAGTAAATAATTGACACTCTCATCTAATACACAATCCATTATCACTGTAAGAACCCGCATCCCTTTGTTCACACATTGTTATGAATAATGACAAAGTTTTGCAGACGCGGGGGGGGGGGGGGGGACAGCTCTGGCATGGTTAGCTTTTCTCAGCTTATTTCGGGTACGGGTTATAATAATATAGATTCATAAAAACGAAAATATTAGCTCTCTAACATTAAAAATGAACAATCCCGTAGGGTTCCCTGCACCTAATGCATCAATGATATTGAGTGTTAATAGTATCAATTACATAACAAGGAATCAAAATGGGGTGAAATGCTTGAGGAACAAAAGCGAAAAGACAGGACACAAATAATCAACAGATCTAATTACTTAGAATTTACTTAAAATTATTTTTAAAAATTTACTATTTACCTTGATCTGTTTTGTTAGTTTGGAATAGTGACTTCTTCTTGAGTAAGGAAAGGTACAGCAATGATCTAAACTCCTCATGGCTTGAAGCTTTTATCTTTTTACACCAATACAATTTACACATTCAGCGGCCAGTTTCATTAGAATTAGGTTTTAAATAATTTCAGCTTAGCAGATTGCAAACTAGAACTGAACAAGTTTTTGTTTTCAAACGTTTACATTGACGAAAAAAGACTAGCAATGCAAATATTCAAAACTGAGCCACAAATTCCATTGCTTTAAAATGACCACAAAAACGCTCTTAACCATTCAAAAACTACCCGATGAGTCAGCAAAAGATGATTCCAGATGTTCAATAAAATTCAATCACACCCATTAAAAAATGAATTGCACTCCAGATAAGGAAACCTGAAAAAGTTTAACCAGCGCATCCTTAAAAGTATGTTGACTGGACATTTTACTTAACTTGATATAATGTCTGCAGAATATCAAAACCAAATAATAGTGATGCGATAAAAGGGCTTTCGGCAATTTTTCCTATTTTTTTTTTTGCAACAGATACCTTAAAATAGGAATTCATAATTTTTCAGAATCTATCAAAACCAAAAAACTACTCGAAAAAAAATCAAAAATTTAACGAAAAAATGGCCAGAAAGCCTCCGAAAATAACTTTGCAACACTCAGAAGACATCTATACAAAACAGTTTCATCACTTGTCCAGATATTTGCCCGAATTAAGGCAAAACCATAACCCACTAATGTTGGGCAAATTGCTCTTAAACGACAACTGGAGAGCAGTTGGCTTCGCCAGTAGCTAGCTTTGGCTTAGTGAGGCTAGCTTAAGATTTAGAGGGCGAGTGAGAATGGATGAGAGAAGGAATGCAGTGGGTTCTTTGGGGTGGGGTATAGGTCAATCGTGGGGGCGAGGTTAGGTTGCCTTAAATTATGATAACAACTTGGTTACTCAAAATCTCAAAATGCATGGGATGCATTAGCTTATTGCAGATCTAAAGAGACTTTGATGTGACTTAAAGAGCACAGATGCACGCGGCTTTCCTCCTGCACCGAGTTACATTTGAAAAATTTTTAAATTAATATAATACACGTTATTTATTCTTGAATGATTAATTACAAAGACATGTTCGCTCGAAATCTTAGCAAAATTAATAACTTACGTTTTGACGAGACTCCTGAGCAAAGGGTGCATAGCTATTCATCTGATGGTAGACGTAATTAGAAACTGGGCTGCTTTCCTGTTGTTGTTTCGTCACTGCGTCACCACCCCCTCCATACTGCCGTTTGCTTCCTAATGATGACAAAATTATGCCGTTGCTATCCGCCGCTTCCCAGGAAAAATCATTTGTGGGCACGGTGGCGCTTCCTCCTTTTTTATTCTTGTCTTGCTGGCCATTTTTGTTTGTCTTGACGTTTCCTTGTCCATTGTTGTTGTTGTTGTTTTTCTTATGCTTTCGGGAATTTTGAGAAGGCTCCGAAATGTTTTTGGATCCCGATTTGCTTTTCATATTTGTAGAAATAACAGAGCAAAAAGAGAATTGTGAAGAACGTTTTGTTTCAAACCTAATAAGATATTCTCTGTGCCGTATCTGAATCTTCAACACAAAATGTGACAGAAATTAAATTGCTTTCGAGCAATTGCAGCTTGTCAATTTCGCGATCGAAAGACGGCAAAATCTTCATGTAAAATTAATGAGTTGAGACAGGGGGACTCTTTCTTAGGTGTGCGCAATTTATTTGGCTGGAGTTACGGTGGTGTGGTGTTGTTTGTAGAAGCGTGATTGAACTATAAACAGATGTTGACGATAGAGTAAATTGTATATACATTCCAATACGTACAAGACAATTCACAAGTGGCAGACTAACTATGTAGCTATGTTGTTCTGCTACAGGCACGTTTAGTATACTCTAGTTTAAAATATCTCTTGTTCTTTTCCCACTTTAGGAGCAAGGAAAACGCCGGAGATAACTAAATATTTAGTAGGAGAGACTAGCGCTATTTCGCACCATTCAAAGACAACACAATAGAGCACACGCTGTAACAATTATCTCCCCCTCCCGGCATTTCAGCCTGAAAAAAAGATGGCCGGTAAATTTAAAGAGAAGCAAAGCAAGGGAGATTATTATTATATCCAGCGGCCATAACTTATTATATTTTGTTACAAAGCACTATTATTGAGGTTTAGACAAGCGTGAAAAAAAAAGAGGATAGGCTTGAAAGGTGGAACAAATACTGATGCATTATTGCGTTGATTTCTCTTATGGCTTTCTGCTTTCAACCAACCAAACAATTTAAATGACTTATAAGGACATTGTCGTTTTAACTGATGCCGCTGTTGTGCTAAAATGGGTAACTAAATCAAAGAGAAAGAAATCAGGGTGGATTTTGAAAGTAGAGTACTAGCTACCTCCCGCTTTACACAAAATCGAGTTAGCGATAACCGGGAAAAGGGTAAGGTAATTTATTATCCTCCTGACACGGTAGGAAAAATTCAATTTATACTTACCCAGAGAGGTACCGACTGCGCTATGTTGCCTCTACTAATAAAATGAGCAAAAGACAACTTTAATAATGTCAGTTATTAACAAAGTTACCATTGAGGCAAAATCCCGTGATAAAAACCGGGGCTTTCGTAGAATATAAACAAGGCTAGCTAAATTAACTTTGATTTATGCCTTAGTAACTATTTTCGTTGGCAGAACTGTAAAATTCGGTCACAGTAGCTTATATTCTTTCACACATATCTGAACTGTTGAGTTTATTCTTTGCAAACCTGTGTATATAATCTGGTGAGGTTAATAATAAACAACACACAGGCCTTTGTTCAGGAAATATGCCCCAAAATATGTGAACAAAAGCCCCTAACGATAGTTTGTTTACGTTCTCTCGGGCACAAGAACTGTCTCCCAGTGAAATTGATCACGAGGGAACACTAATGACTTCCGGGGTAAACTGTTGTTGACCTTGAAGAAGCTAACGGTCACCTTTTCACACTTTGACAAGTTTTCAAAAAAGCACGTCAAATGTCGGCAACAAACATTTGAAAATTTGACCGAAATTTTATCTTATCTAAGGAATGTCTATCTGCAAATAATCTCAAAAGAGTTTGAAGTCGCATGCTTTGAGTGACAGTTTGATTTGAACTGGATAAAGATCAAAGAATTAATATCATAATCAGAGAGGAAATCCAATGATTTAAAACAACTCAAACTAATTGCAGGAAAATTCTGCGGGTTTATTTAAAACATCAAAGGTTATGGAAAAATTAAAACTATTTTTAGAAAAATTTAAACTACTTTGCCACGAGTAATTTGATGTTAATCAAGCTATGTTATAGAAAGTTAAAAAACACAAAGAACAATTCAAAAACCTTTAAAACCACCCAAAAAGTAAATATCAACTTAATCTGATCACAATACAAAAACTATCATAAAATTTTGCTATCATATGACGAACATTAAACAATTGATTACCATACGCACAAAAATACCCCTAGATTCCTTCACGTAAAACACATTTTTAAATACCTTTGTAAGAGGGGAAAATCTCATTATCTCCAAAATCCAATTCGAGATGTTTCCAGCATCCAACTCCTCCAGCTGGTGAAAATTCTATATTTAATTTCTAAGAAAACTTTTTACAGGTTTAAAATTTGCTTAAAACGCTTGAATTCAATTCAATATCTCTACCGTGGAATCTTTTCTGAAAACATTTTGGTAATCAAAATTTTTCGAGAATGCTTATAAGGAAAGCTAAAAATTATGCATATTGAAGTTCAATTTTTGCTTATTTAAGGATACTGCGATGTAGATGTAAATCATTACTTCCTTGGCTAAGCAAAAAAAAAGCACCAAGCAGGCCAAAACACTCAAAGAAAAAATAACCATTATTATCAAGAAGGAAAGAAAGAAAGAACGAAAGATTTTACTTCGCTTATGCGAAGACAAATAACAAGATCCTGAGGCATTCAAATTCAAGATGCCCCTATACTTCCACATTATTCACATTAGTAAGCAAAAATATAATTCACTAACTCATTGTTACAATCCAAATACGAGCTTTTTGACAGAAATCCGATGATTTTGTTGAGCTTTTTTCTTCCAAATGTATAATGATTTATAACTCTTTCAATTTGTTTAACAGAATTGCATTTCTGCCTATACCTTAGAGGAATCATTAAATTTTCTTTATGCCAGAACTGAGACTAATAAACCCTTTCATTAGGCGTGTAGTTGCCACTTTTGATTTTTACGGTCTAATGACGATGTTTTAAAGCTTCTGCGCTCAAAGCTTATGTGTTCAAAAGATGTTGCCATATTGGAATGAACAGGTAATAGTTATATCAAACTCAAACTAATGGAAAAACTTAGGTATGAAATTTTCTTTTTGGACTGGACTTAAAATATTCTTTCCAAAACAAAACAGTAAAACAGCATTCGGAAACAACTTAGTAATTGTTTGAAGCAAAAGCGTCATAATAAAGCTGCTTGTTTATCTAAAGATAAGCTTTTGAATTTTGATAAGCAACGAATTAGACAATACATCGTAATTTTGTGATCACATATGATAAAAATCAAAACAAGTAGCATGCAACTATTTAACAATGATTTGAAAGCAATTAAACTAATTATCTGCGCCTAGACAGTGACACGAAGAAAATTCAAAAGCCAAACAAAAATCACTACGAATTTGATTTTTAGCGCAAATTTTTGACATTAATGGCAACTCTCAGCGGCCAGTGCATCAATTATGAAGATGAGATCAGTGACAGAATAAGTACACTTTTTGACAAAACTTCTTCGAAAATCTTAACAATCTTTATTTTTTTTGCAACAAGTAAATTAAAATTATAACCATACGGTTAAATATACCTGAAACAAAAAATATTTCAAATCATTCAAAATAATATAATAAACATCAACAAATTTCTTAATGAATCACATTACAAAATTTTCTCTCGATTGTTTTCTTCCAAAATATAAAAATAACTTTTAAAAGCTCCTACGTTAACTTAAAAATGTTTTCATTTTTTGCCAACCGAAGAAAATGTGGTAACTTATTCCATTTTTGTACGCATTGACGAACAATCGAATTCATTCCAAAGCTGGTTTTGGCATTTTGTCTAATTTTGAATTGTTTTGTTCGAGTATTTTGATGAAGACTCAGATACCCATGAAAATTTTCAGAATTTTCTGGCCTAGCGATATCATGAAATTTGATTAGCGACAATTTCGCGATTATTAGCTAAGCTGGTAGGGTCTTTGTCTGGATTAGCAGATCTCTCGCGTTGTCATACTTTTTGCGTAGAAAGTACACCTTTATAGCTCAGTTAATCTGTCCGTTGAGGCGTTTTAGGTTTTTTGCATAAATTTTGAAAAAAGATTCCCAAAAATGACAAGTGTCAAAGCACAAGTGATTTTAGAAGAAGAATGCGCGCGTTCAGGGACCTTGATATCTTATAAGGTAAATTGATCTTATAGAATGAGCCATCTTTTTCAAGGTTTTTTTCAGCTGCTCCTCGAAACTAGGATTCCTGTCAATTTGAATACCAAGATATCTGCAACTTTTTTGTGTAGTAGTAGTAGTAGTAGTAGCGAAGTCTTTAGGGATATACCGTGGGTTTTCACCCTTTGTGTCATTAGTGAGTAATTTTGGAATGTTGGTTACAGTTCGTGCATTGGCAGAGTATCCTCCAGGTACATAGATTGGCTTCGTTGAACTTTTCGAAGAACTGCCGAAATTGCTGTAAGAACTTTAAAATCTAATCTAATCTTTAATCAAATTTACTACCATTATAATTTTCAATTAAGCTGGGTGAGCACGGAAGAACGTCAAGGATCAACAAAACTGAGGCAAAACTCTTTACATAAACTATATTCATTGCCCAAAATTGTTTGAACACAAAATTCCACGAGGTGGGTGGTCGAAACAATTATAGCAGACATTTCTGTATTCAGAGCGCAATTGAGTAGAAATTAGATCTGAACTGAAATTGGAAAATGTTAACGAACTAAAAATCAGCGCGAAAACAAACATAGCCTGCAGATTGCCGGAAAATAGCCGCCGCTGACGCATATCGGAATTTAAACGCAAAATAAAAAAGGAGAGATAGAAAATGACAGACTTTTCCCATGACTTTCGAAAAAGTGTTCTCATTCGGAGTGCACTTTTAAATCGGTTTTAAAACTATACTTAACTCGGGTCTTTCCAATTATAGCCCCCCAGCTTAGTGGTCAGATAACCTATAGTCCCCCAATCATGGTAATTATACAATAATGGGGGGCTATAATTTTATGGGGGAGGGGCTCTAATGGGAAAGACTCCTTTATTCAACCTCTAAACTGACAATTTTAAAGCTTAGTATTGATGCCAGCTAGCTATTGCTCCAATGAACTTTGATAACCTCATGCACTGACTTAATGACCTGGCTTTATATGTTTATATTGCTTCTTTCGATCTTTTGATTTTGCTCTTTTGACTATGACCGTATTCACTACATTGCATATTTCAATGAGTTAAAGAATTTATAATACATTCAGTTAAAACAGTGATTGAGGTAAGTCAGAACTTGAGTTCTGACTTACCTCACTCACTGTTTCAACTGAATGTATTATAAATTTTTTAACTCATTGAAATAAGCAATGTAGTGAATACAATCATATGAAAATCGAGATTTATGTAAAACAGGAAACGTGATCCAAAGGCAAAGCAAATTTTAAACAACATAGCCGGATAAATCCTTAATTATAATCCAAATAATTGAAAAATTTAAGGACCTGAAAACCAACATTTTAACTGCAAGATCAAAATAAGATAAGCAATAACGCCATTGACTCCATATGCGCAAAAATGCACAAAAAGATAAAATTATTTGACAAATTCTGCTCAAGATTAGTGTTTTATATCTCTAACAATAGAAAAACATTGACTCTACGACATCGCGGAAATAGTTGTCAGAAATCCAAAAGGTGCAAAAACATTGGCAGGAATAAGAATCTCTCGGTGGCGTTAAGAGATCAGAGAACCTAAAAACTACATGCCAATTTCCTATACCACAGCATATTATAGAACTCCAGAAGCTGTAAAAAACACTCTCGCAGTTCTAAATAAGAATTGTTATCTTTAGGACATAACCGATATGACCACAATAGAAACAAAACAAACAAAACTAAAAAACAAATTTTCGTTTTTTAAAGTGCCAAAAAACGACTGCTAAGAACTAAAGCAATTAATTAGGTTTAATTATTCACAATAGCGGGCGAATAAAGCTGCCACTCTTGCAACTAAATGCTCAGACAAAAATGCAGTCAATTTTAGAGGAAAAAATTATATATTTGCGTATACTTTATATACTTTAAAACAATTACATTGAAACGCCACCGAAAGGAACAACTACGGAGGGCGATAAGACATCAATAACTACAACAAAAAATAGCAAAATTCAAAAACTTAAAAAAAATTTCTAAAAATCGACAGCGTATGTCATAAAAAGCAAAAAAGTATAACTGATCATTATTTGATAAAATTAGGCATTATTGGGAGCAGGTAAGACTTGTCAGGAACGAGACTAATGGAAAACTGAAATATGAAAAAAAATTAGCAAAACTCAAATTGATAATGTTTCCTGAAAACATTAAGTTTCAAAGTAATAGAAAACATTACCTTTGAACCAACAAAGGCAACTGAATTAACCTTATTATCAACCTATGAGACTTGTTTTTAATGATATTAAATGATAACAACCAAAAATAAATTAATGCTCAAAATCAACAAAAATCCAAAATAATATAAGATTAATTTGTGTCAAAGTAATGAGGCCCACTTGTCATGAACTCTAACCATTAATTCGGTTCTTTTAGCAGCCAATGAGACATTGAGACCTGCCAATAATTATACTATGTGATAAGACAACAAAAATAGTAAAAGAATAAAAGAAAAAATCAAACATTTACCAAAATATTGTGAGAATAAATAGTGTTAAATTCATATAAAACATCTTTACAAGTTTTATAAAAATAATTGTTCAAATACCGAATTCTCTCAAATTTAAAAACAGTTTAAATGAAAAACTACTCGTAAATCGTACACGCCTTTTCACTAACATCACTATTCCAGTGTGATTGAAATCATCACCCTAATTTGACCTCTCATTGAAATATAGTCGGAAGTGTCAGGAATCGATTCAAAGTAAAATTTTAAACAACAAACCGAGGAACACACTGTTAGCAAATTATGACTTTTTTTGCTTCAAACGTTAGCGTTGGGACTCCAAAAGCAGTGTTTATAAAACATTTTATTGTTATTTAATGGGCTTATATAAACCTAAATCAAGTGTTGGAAAACTTGAACCACCAGTACACCTCAGAATAGGACAAAAGCGGAACAAACACAAACAAAAAAAAACAAAAAGCACGAAAACTAAAAAAGCTGATACATTTTTACTTAAACTTGAGAATTCTAAATAACTTTATCGTATTATACCCAGAAAAATAAAACCTGCCGATTCGGTAGGCAACCACGCGACACTCAAAGCACTATAACCCAGGAAAAATAAGTAAAAATTATAAACTACAAAAAAATTGCAGAGTTATTTTTATTGATGCAAACATGAGCTAACACGTCTTTAATTGTTTTCACTTGGCAAAAATAACCCTAGCACACACCTTAATTAAATAATTGAATACGACAAAATCTTCTCAAAGTCAGAACAATTATGCAGAAATTCAAAAAAAATAAATTAAAAAATAATAGAATATTTTCTTTTAGAGCAAAATTACACTGATACTGAAGAAATTTTTAATCAACGAATAAAAACATAAAAACGATTTGCAATCAACAAAAATCACCCCAGTCACTATTAAAATGGAAGAATTTAAAAAACCAATAAAAACGTCTAAAGCGGCGAAATGACATAAAGATCTCAAAATAAGTTATAAAATTCTAGTGTATGATAGCTATGTTTATAAAAGCTCCGAACCGTACAATTATTTCTGAATATATTTTAGAACGATCGCTTTACCCGAAAAAACAGAATGAAAATAAACTGCTTCGAAAAAGCCACACGTGATCAAAAATTTAACTCGCTTAGTGAAAATTTTATCACGCTTTTTTTGCTCTTTCGGAAGCTGGTATGAAAACAACCACCACTCTTTTTTCCGCTCTCCATTTTTGTCCCACAGGAAAATAGCAAAAGTTTTGCACGTAATGCATTGACTTTTACATCCTGTTTTAGGACAACTGGTCCAATTAAAAACATAGCCGGAAGAATTTCGGAAACGACTCGAAGAAATTGACTACCCTAAACAACATAATGAGCCTCCTAATTAGTTACGCTAATCAATCTGAAAGAAAACAGGAAAATTAACAATGCAAAATTAACTGACAACAAATATTGAAGAAGAATCTTATAAAATTTCATGCTGCACCAAAACGACTATTGTTTTATATTATTTTTAGTTTAAGCACCATTTAAAATCTCAAGATTGCCGGAAAAATAAAACAGATAAGTTTTTAGTTTTCGCCGAATAAAATTACAGATGTAATATAAGTTTCAACTCAACAGAAAGCTTCTTCCACTCAACAGCGACGGCCTCCGAGAACGAATTTGTGCAAAAATAAGCACGAATTTTCGGAACACAAAATTTTTAATTCTTTTGAGGTGCTTATTTGGAAAACAGGGAACCTGCTTCACGTAAGTTGACGTTAGTTTCGAAATTGACAAACAAAAAGTCAACAAGCGGCAGATTTCATTATTCACTGAAGTTTTGCAAACAAAAAAAATGGCAGATCATATTAAAGCGAATTATAGTAGTCATGTGATAACATTAAAATTCTAATTAACTCAATTAGGACTGATGTTTTCATTCGATCTCGAACTGACCTCACTTTGCGGAGATAATAAAAATATTTTCGAACTAACTAAGTTGACCTGTCGTTGCGGCGTACCTTCAAAATCAACAACGTAGAACTCTTGCTTGATCACTTTAGTTGCCATCTTCTGTCAGACGTAACAGACTATGCTTTACAATTTTACATATACGAATAGTCATGTGCTGACTATCTAGTAGAATTGACAAATTATTTTCGGTTCATTCAGCTTATCGTCAAAAGGCAGCAAGCAACTGGAAAAAATTGGAGGACCAAGAACCAACACTTGTGTCACACCCGACTTAACTTTAAAATAACCAGAAGCACATCCATTTATGATAGATTTCCAAACTATTCAAAAGTTAGTTTTTGATAAAGTGACACCACAGATTGTGAACCAATCCATTCTGCTAATATCTCAAAAAAAACTCTGATGATCAATGATATCAAACGCCAAAGACATGTCTAACCCAACATAAATCAAGGAAAGCGGCTCATTCAGATTAAAAAAAGTTCATTAAAGACTTTCAGCAGAGCTGTTTCCGTGGAAAGCGCGCAACAAAAAACACTCAGATACTTGCTCGTGAGAGTATTTGATTCCAGATACATATTAACTTGCTCAAAAACAATTCACAATAACCTCTGACAGGAACCTTAGATTTGTCACAGGGCGATAACTTGACAACAATTCAAGATCAATGTCAGGCAAATCAATTTAAACAAGGCCTCAAGACGCCTTGTTTGAATTGATTTGAAAAATATCCTGTCCGAAGAATTAAACTAATTATCACAATTAAGTGGTCCGGAGAATTTTTCAAAAAAAATACATAAACTTGTTGGAAATTACATCACTCGGTTCGATAATTGTAAAAATTTTGATAGAATTAATTAAAAATTGCTCACTGTAAAAACCTGAAAAATGTCCAAGATAGTTTTATGTGAATTATTCAATTGCAGAATGCCCGTTAGAGGAAGTGAAATTAATACGGTTTGTCTGTTTAAACAGAGAAACCTTTAAACCTCTTTGCTAGACATTCATGTTCCCCTAGTGACTACGGCAGGACATTATTATTTGTTCAACACAGTTGTAGCAGAAAACCTAACAGGCTTAAGTTCACTCTCAGCACAATTTTCAAGTTATTCACCTTTTTTGCAAAAAGCTAAAATTACTCCCAAACTGAATTAAGAAACCTTTCTTTGGCTTGGGAATTTGTGTTCTATCGGTAAGTTTTCTCAAACCTTCTTATCCAAATTTTCGTCGTTCTTAGCTCATCGCCAAAGAAAGGGCCCATGATTTCGAACAAACTTTGTTTCCAGAGGGTGTTTCCAATCCAAATAACTAGCTTCGTTCAATAGAAGACAGTTCCAAACATTTTCTGGACTATCTCTGTCGATCGGAGCAACGTTTTTTTTGCAAAACCTACCACGTCAAAATTTTGCCAATTTCTGAATGAGGCCGTTTTTATAGCTAAACTCTCGTGCTTTTGCAAACGTGCACAACTCTTTGATCAAAGTGCACAACTCCGTGATCAGAAACTTACAAGGGGTTCTGATACTTCAAACTCAAAATCCACGGATGTTATAACGTGGTCTAAAAGTCCACCACTTTTGTTGAGTTGGCACACTCACTTGAAAAATAATATAATCCGAAAAGATGACCAATTTCTTGACGCATCATTTGAAAGCAGCATAGAATCATTGATATCACCTAAAATGAGTAATTTTTTGAACAAAAAGGCTTTCTCCTCAAAAATCAAGGTTACCTCATTTATAAAGACTCGAACATTTGTGCTTGGTCGACGGTATATACAAACGAAAAGATACGCCGACTTATCCGCGTAAAATCAACAGAAAGCCACCTCCGCGTTTGTTAAACTTATGTTTGGAAAAATATCGACTCGTAAAATTCAACCATAGTACACCGCTAATCCTTTTTTCTTCCGTTTGCAATGAGGTAAAAATAAACATTTGGACAACACTGCTTGAGAAAAAACTCATGATTTGAGTTATCTTTGATCCAAGTTTTTGTCCAAACTGTAAAGTCAAAATCATTAGCTTCAAAACAAGTTTATTTGGGAGGTCTTGTTGCGGTGCAATCTCGCATTATGTAAACAATTATTTACGCGGTCATTGACATATTTGAAATTAGATAGTCATGTATCAAAGGAGACCAGCCAATCACTCGCTTTCCGATTTAATTCAAAACGTAATAACGGTACCTTTTTGGCAGAAATTGGGGCGAATTTGAATTCTGTCGAGGCAGAAATCAGGGGAATTTGAAAACACAGAGAAAAGATCTCTGAAGAAACTTATCTAGATATCTCACGGATATAGAGTCAATCAAATCCCTCGTTCTTGTTTCGTTCGCTTATATGGCCAGTAGTGACAGGGTTCGTTAAAAAATCAATGTAGAGATGACGCTTTTCTGTGGCCTTTTAATTGCACTGACTGTCATCTGATGATTAACATTTGTGCTCGCCTTGAAAACTTTAGTTCTCCGTCATGAGACTCTTTGTCGGCAAAAATGTTTTCATTGCCTTCATTTTTCCGTTTTTTAATTACAATAGCTAGCACTGCTGTAGTCCAATTTATTAAAGCAGTTCTATTATACGGGTTGTTTAACATTGGTTGTTTGGTTGTTTATGCAAACTTGTCACTACGGGCCATATAAGAGAATAAAGCAAGAACAAGGAACTTGACTGAATCTATATCCGTGAGATATCTAGAGAAGTTTCCTCAGATATCTTTTCTCTGTGTTTTCAAGTTCGGTTCATTCAGAGAACTCATGCAGCTTTAGTGAAAAAAAAAATATTTCAAAAATCAGCAAAACTAACTTTTTACTTCAGCTTCAAGAGCAGATAGTTGATCAAAGGTCTGATAACTCTGTTCTAAAAGTGGCAAACAACTCGAACAACACTAAAATATCACTCCGATGCAATTTTTAGTCTGAAAACTGCAAGGAAGTTTCCATGAACGCATTTAGTTTTACATCTACTACAGATAACGCGTTCTTGTTCCGTACATAAACCCATGCACACAATGCATGGTGGATCAGATGGGGGTATAAAGCTGTCGATATTTGGGACAAATAAATACAAGCCAAAGACTGCAGTAAGCGCTGATTAAGAACTAACTAAACTTTTATATTAATCCTGTTATCTTAAAATGTAACCACAAGAAAAAACAAAAACAAATCCGTCAAACAAATGCGGAGTACTGTTACTTAAAATGTTGACTAAAAAAATGACTTAATGTAAAAAAGCTCGAAAAATTGTGAAGAACTCGTGCGCCAAAAAGTTTGTTCTCGGAAATCAGGAGTTCAGTGTTCCTTAAATTACTACACAATTTTTAACATTCGAACCTGAACCATACAGCGTTCTTTTGCGGGAAAATGAAAATTAAGATCAATGGCTCTACCCAAACGAAGTCTGGCCTCAGATACAACAGTTAAAGATTACAGTTGGGAGCAGAAACAGAATTAAATGGTACCCCGGATGCAGGTGGAGACGATTAATAAGTTTATCACAACAATTAGGCCACCAGCAAGAACCTTTCAACATAATTAGAGCTCATTCAATAAAACAACGGCCAATCGATAGAAAAAGCGACAAAATAGTTCATATGGAGAAAAATGACTAAAGGAAAAAAATGAAAGACATTGTAGGAAAAAATTTTTGACGAAACAGTGGAAGAAAATTATCCACAAAACGTTAAAACACTATTTCCAATCATTTATTTGGTAAAAAAAATTGTTACCGTTTCTTTTCGATCACTTACCCACCCAACACCTAGCAAAAACTTTTCAAACAAAAATCCTGAGAACGAAAAAAGAACGCGAAAAAAAAAGAAAATTGTATTACTTATTTCAGAGGAAAGTCCCTCTCTTAACTTCAGTGGCAATTTTTAAGAGCGAACTTAGAAAATAGATCCAAATTAATGATTGAACAATGAAAATTATAGCGAGAAGCTTTAAAAAAACAAGAAAATTTGTAAAAAAAGAAAAGCCAATGTTTATATCGAAAGCCAATCATAAATAGTAAAAACAGCTTATTTGAACCACAGTATTTTTCAAATACTATAAAATTTTGAAGAATACAAAAACTGCTTTAAGAAAACCTATATGACAAAATGGTTTTACAAAATAGCTCAAATTTCAATCTAAAACATCATTTTTTGAATCGGATGGTCAAAAAAGCTTTTGAATGCACTATTACTGGTTTGGGTAAACGATACAAACACCATTGGTTAAAAAAATGAGTTTTAACCAAAAAAGTGCTTTGAAAACGTCACACAATCGGGAAAATTATCTTAACGAAAAAATTTTACACCTACTTTTCTCGCGCGCTCTCTCTCAGAAATATAGAATAAACAGAAAACTACTCACTCTTCTCTCAGCTCTTCAATAATTTGACCAAAACACTGTCTTCACGCATTTCAAAATTACCAATCAAAAAGGACGCTCCAACAATAGACCCCTCCAAGTCATAAAAATAGATCAACATAACCACTATTCGAGTCGTTAAAAGACAGCACATAAATACAATTAAAATACTTTGGATTGTTAAAAGGATAGCGCCTAAAGAATAGCCGTTGAGAGGATGACGGCGGCTATTAAACAAATGTTTCTGAAAAGCAGCAGAATTTCTTAAGCTCCGGATCTAGTTATATTGAAAACAGCGGCATGAACGCTATGTTTATAAAAATAAATCGGCATAATACAGAACAATTTCAGAAGTTTTTAGTATCATTTTGCTTGTATATTTTTGTATAAACTTGTGTCTTTGCCATGAGCAAGTTCCCTAAAAATCATTACTGCCTTTAAACGGATTCTAAATTTCGAATATCATAGCTGCTTCTCCTTCGCTACATACATAATATATCAGCCTCGGTTTTGTCGGGCTCAATGAAGACCTTGAAATGAAGAGCAAATATTTTCAAGAATAATCTGAGATTAGATCAGTTTAGTAAAAGATTTACCCCCAAACTAGGCTCAATACACGGCGCACAATAAACATAAAAGTGTGTTTTGAGTGCGCATTTTGGTTGCGCTGGTTTCTCGGATAAAGCGAGGCAATAAAGATTATCGATTGATTGTCAGCTATTGTCAAAAATTATCAACCGAATCTCTTCCTTAAATTACCAGATGCATTTCCAAACATTCACTCTCTTATTTGCCGTTTTAACACCATACTACATTACCATATATACCATTCTTTATAAGCCTCATCTATAAGCCATTTGGAAAAAACGATTAGGATACCATTAAACAAGTGACTGAAATGTTTGTCTTCAAGAAGCCAAAACCGAAAGCCAGTGACGAGAGTGAAGATATGAGCACTGTGTTCCATTACAACTGGTTAGATGACCCAAAGAGAGGAAACAGAGGTAGTTCGACATTTTACAGTTGTAACTAATTTAATATTATGTACTCAATATAACCACAATTGTAACACAAAAATTACCAGAAAATAACTTCAAATGGAAAATAGCCAACGTATGGGTTATCAAACAACCGAATTATTTCAATCAACATGTTTTGGGTCATTGGGTCATTTTTGAAATGCCCCGAGAAATTGCTCACAAATGTCAACAAAATTCATGACATTAAAACCAAAAGTATCAGTTGTCGTAATTTTTATTGTTTCATCAGTCCCAAAGACAAAGAGTTAACACAAATCGAAAGTAGTAATAAACTACCACTTAGAGATCAATTAAAAAACAGGGAGACCCAATTGCTCAAAGGTTGAATAGTTGAAATACTTTCAAAAACAAGAGGGGCTCACAAGGATGCAGATAAAATACAATGGGCACGCAATTACCATTTTTTTAATTTGAACTTCTATTTCCTAAAAGACACCACATTATTGAGATGGGCCAAAATCAATTTGAATTAGCCGAAAACAGTAAGCTAAGAAGTAGCATTATATGAATTCTAAAACGAGACGATTCTCTAAACATTCACTGAAGCTATTGGAACGAGTAAAATGTCACCGAAAACACCCAAGACCCATCACGGCGACAATCATTGGCAAAGGCAACTGCGCCCGGAGTACCAAATTACACATTAACCCGGAAGCCACGGCAGTACGGAGCACAAGATTCTCAACAAATTCGAAAAATTCTCGACCACGACGCGGCTATAATGAGTCCTCCGCTTCGAAAACAACCAAAACACCACGAAATAATTCCAAGTTTTGGACCGATGGACATGTTTCTCAAAGCCGACTTAAAACGAGATATTAAGACACCCGACCGACATCGACAACAAGGTTTGCGGGACTCAAGAGGAGTAGCTGACTTGATTTCAGGCAGGGTTTTCTGCATTCTTTTAAGGTTTAACAACGTGAACGCTCGTTGAGCAAGTTAAAAATTTGCATGCTTCCACGGTCATATTTGTTGAAAGTTGTTTTAAAAAGATGCTGAGTGCTGCAGTTATTTAGGAATACACCAGGACCAAAATTTGTCATTTAATTGAAGCATATCTTTATGTACCTTAACGAAAAAAAAAAAAATTCGCTCACTATATCTGGTGAGAAATCCTATACCTTTGCAAATAAGGCTGCATGTTTTCAAATCTTTAGTCCTCTCTCATCTGTCATTGTGGAGTTTTTTTAAAAAAAAAACATTGTCGGCAAAGAATATACAGCGTATAAATCGACAGATCACCTAGAGCATAAACGTCTTTTAAATCCGTCTTAAGTATGTATGCTCATTGCTGTGATACGCTTTTCAAATCACATATGTTCTACCTACCATCTGAAATAATTGTTTCGAAGTGTAGTCTAATGGAACTACTCGCAGACTTGAGTCAGTGGGGGTACATCAGAAACTTTTAAAAATGTGCCACCAGCCTAAAATTACTGCAACAAAACAGCAGATAAAAATAACGCAAAAGAAAACTAAGCAGAAAAAGAGATCTTAATTTTTAAGAGAATCCATAAGTGGAATAGGTTACCTAATAATGTAAGAGCAATGGGGAGAATTTACTTCTCAAAAAATTTTTAACAGTTCTTCCAATGTCAGCATACCAATAAAATAAAAAGACAAATAGTATCATCCGGTCCCAGTTTTACATATAGGAACGAACAGCTTAAGGGTAATATCAAGGTAACCAGATAGTCTAGTATCCAGAAAATATAGCAGAATTTTAATAGATTAATATTTTATTATGATTATTTCGATATATATTTTTCGTTATTCTGAAGGCATCTGAACTTTAACTTTTCAGTTATATTATTAACTTACACGTTGGGATAAAAGTTAGTTTGCTAAAATACCTTATACTTCTCTTCTAAAAGCTAGTTATCAAAAGAGAAGTATAAAATTATATACTTCTCTTTTGTATTTTTTGAATGCGCTTATAGTTCTTATAGATAGTTCCAATAACGAAACATTTAGCAGACTTTCTATGAATACATTACAAAAATTTGCTCAAATAGCGCCAAACAGATTAAAATAATATTTCATAGTGTTTCATTTTTTAATTTGACAAAAAAAATACTGAAGTGCTCTAAAGATATTTTTCCAATCAAGGTTTTCGTGGCGCAATACTTTTAAATCCCATGGGAATGCAATTTTAACGAGTTGTTAATTTTAAAGCCAAATTATAATTAATGCAAAAAAGTAAAAAAAAATATTTTACACACTTCATTAACTGAGGGTTTGACCAACTATAGTGCATCTATTATTTTGCTGAGAAATTAGGGGGAAATTGAAGTAGCTTCATCTATAATTAAACGCGAATCCATTATTTGCTGTTACTAAATTTAGCTTCGTTCTTCCTATTGTATACAATTTCTTTCCCGTTGCTATTGGAAGAGCAGGAGCTCTCACCAATTTGTTATCTCAAACTAGTGAACACAATCTATTTATCAACCTGCTTCAAATCTTCGCTCAGCATTTTTTTAAGTCAAACCATTGTTGATATTCCGTCGTTTTTGTCTTCATTTTTATCCATTTTTAAAACAATATTTTGAGCTAATTTGCTCAAGTCATTAAAACTTTAAAAATTTTAAAATTTTAAATATTAAAAATCGGGAGTCTTTCATGAAAAAGACGTCTAGCTCATAGCTATCACGCATGCAACTCCTGTAAAAAATGCACGAACCAATGACAAAAACTGATTTAAAACATGCGATGTGAGACAAGATGTGTTCAAAATCTAGACGACGAGACAAAAAAAAACAGCAGAAAAAATTCTGAAAAGCAATCAAAAGATTTTAACTAAAAGCTTGAAAAATCCGTGCCCCGAGCACCAGACAAAATGGGAAGTCTGCAAAAAAATTAAAATCAAAAGTTTGTTCGTTTGTGACGTTAACATTGCCCAAAAACAATAATGAGAGAGCCGCTCTGTCCAAAAGGAATCAATCTGTCTCAATCCCACCTTGCTACAGAAAACTCAAAATATTGATAAGAATTAAAGTTTAAATATAACCACAGATGTTAAAAGGGATCAATTTAACAGCAAAATGCCGACAAGCTACCATTTAAACCACCGTAGGTTCATTGCGGTACAAAGAAATGTTCTCAAACAAAAAAAGACTTCTTGGCGTACAAAAAGTCCCTCCACATTAATGAAAAGTTTTTTTACACTATTTCTTACTCTCTTTAAAATGCGACAGGAACAAAAAACCATCCTCTCTTTTCAATTTCGTTCCGCGATTTGACCAAAAAATTCAAAAAAGTTCAAAACACTTCTATAAAATTTTTGATCGAAGTCTTCACCAGTATTCCGCAGAGTCGTGAAAAAATAAAGCGGCCCAATAGAAGTACAAAATAAAGCGGCCCAATAGTAGTAGGTCGAAGCCTTGGGTTTAGCGCCACATAAAATGCGGTCGAAGTTAAAGCAATTTTTGGAAGTTGTTGCAATGACCACATCTGCATGTAGTCTCCACGTTTTGTTATTTTCTCTTCATAAGTTTTTGCAGAAAAAAACGTCTAGTAGATATAGCTTTCTATTTTTGATCAAATCAAAATGTTGATAAAGTTTTGTCACTTTCTTAATGAGACATTTTCTGCGGAAGAAATTGTTATCAGTGCGGGATAATCAATTTTTGCTAGTTTTTATCTGTTCTAGAGTTAATTGACGTATTCGCGCAGTTTCTATGTTTGCTGTGAACTCAGGTGACCTCAAAGTGACAAAAATGGGAGCAGGTCGTGCATTTCTATATGCAAGCAAATTGGCACAATTTCGAAAATTTTAGACGGTCATACTAGCTGAGTTGTCGCTTTGTATACATCTTGTTACTCTCATGTAGAAATTTTCCAAAGTTTGCATGTTGCTTTTATTCGGCATCCAAGCAGCTAAGCAACGAGTTAGAATGAGCACGACATAACCCTTGTATGCATTCAGCATTGTTCTCCAGCTGCAGTGTTGAGATATGTTTCTCTTAATGGGAAAGGAGGCCTTCAGTGTTTTTGATTTTCTTAGTTTCAAAATTCTTGTTAGAAGTTTCTTGTGAGAAAATTCAAAACAGGAGTTCGTTAATAGCCGGCTGGGAATATGCAGCGACTTAAACATTTCTTATTGATATGGTCCTTTTTTTGCTAAATCCCAATTGTCCCGTTTGACCATTTAGATAAATGTATTCAGAAGATTGGCAAATTGCATATAAAATTTTACATTTTTCCACAGCAAAAATGTGATTCATATGCAGAGAATTCATTAGCAGAAAAATTAAATAATTAACAGATTTAATCGATGCCTTACTTTTTTAAAAAAATTTTGTCTGTCGCCGTAGAAAATTGCAGGATGATTGCCCATAAGTAAACCCTGCTAAACATAGGCAGCTATCGGGGCGAATCACCTCTTCATATGAACGACAGAAAGCAGCTAGGGAAACGTACAATAAACAACAGGAACAATGCCATCTCCAGCAGCCAGAATGTTTCACAATGTCTTGGACAAGAAGATCTTTACAGCCACCAAACAGCTGAAAGCAGACAGCTTAATGGAGCTGACATGTCAAACGGAGCATTGCATTCACCCAACAGCGTCAGATCGCTTCCACATCATCCTCAGCTTCCTCCAATTAATAGCACAAACAACTGAGGAAAATTGAATTGTATACACCAATCACCTGCCGGTAGCATACACATACTATTAAATATACCAATTTAAACACAATTGAGATATCTGACTTCCTTCATATTTTTATTTTCAATAAGGTTAAGAACACTGTAGAATTAGAAACTTGGATATTTTTAGTTTGAGCTCCGTTGCTTTCTAGGAAAGCATCAGTATTAAACATTCGAATCGTTGTTTTTGTTTTTGTGTTCCGTAAGCAAAGCCTTCGCAGATCTGCAATCTTAGGACAATAAAAAAAGAGTAGAGAGAATTATAGTTCTAATACTTTCTCGTTCAAACGAATCACTGTTGATGTATTAGTTGTTTAAAAAATTTAATTTACAGAAGCGTTTGCTATATCTTGCATCATTAGGTAAAATACAACTTAGAGTTATCCTATTTACAATTTCAAACAATTATTCATAGGAATATTTTTTCGTTTAAACAAAAAATCTGCGATTTAGTTTAACGCTAGGTCTTTAAATTTTTGTTCCTGGTCTTGTCATTCACCTCTTAAAAGTATCCTGTGACTTTGTTCAATTTGGATTAGTTTGGAACATTTCAATGAATTAATTCGCTAAAAATGTAAGTTTGAATAAAATAACTAGCCTACTTTCAAGAATTATTTTAATGTCAGCTACTGGCTGCGGTACTCCTTGCGCGTGTTCATCAATGACTTGTGTTGTGCTGTGCGTATTGCTCTCAGACTCTCAGAGTCGTGACGCTTTGTGACACATTGCACTGATGCACTGATCAGTTATATGCCAAACAAATGCGCTTTAGTTGCCACAAGAGTTGCTTACATGCTCAACTCCAGGCCACTCTATGATTGGAGGCTCTACAATTCGCGTGGTTATGGTTGCAAGTTTGTTTGGCATAGGTGGAATTGTAACCACTGCCACTTACTTCGCATACCACATGCGATCTTATATGCTAATAAACGTTGGACTTTAAAACTGGCTAGCAGATTTTTAGTTCCGTTGTTGTGTAGATATCTGTAAATGGCGTTACTTCTTCTAGCTTTTCGTTTAGTCTATTGCTTCATTGGCCACTACGTTGTAGAAAAAGTGTGGTTATCTCCTTCTCGTTTAAATTAAATGTTTTTTGCATTCCGCTAGTGTTGCATTCCGGTAACTTGTATTCCTGTGATATTTTAAAAATGTAGCAATTTCCTGTATCTTTCTTGTTTAGTGGCCTCAAAGCAGTAGAATTGTTTTCCTTTTACAGAACGGGAACAATACTTTAAACGGAACTATAATTCCCCCAGAAATTTTTTTCGGTTTTTCAGTAACTACTGTTCCTTCCATTTTTAATTCCTAGATAAAGTGCAGCTACAAAAAACTGAGATTTTTAAAAAAAGTTTGATCCCTAGCTGAAATTATTCTATTAGTTCTATTCATTCATTTTTCACAGAAGCTAAGAATTGTTTAATAAATAGATTTTTAAGAGTTCTTTGACGATTTCAATTGTTATTGGCTCTGAATTCGATTTGAATTAGATCTCTTCTTTACTCAACCTAAAGAAGCTAACTTTCAGACATATTGAGTCAGATCTTCTCGTCTTCAAGCCATTAATGACACAGATCGATAACAGATATTAGGTGAATTGGCAACAAATAAGGTGAAATAGTTCTCTGCGAGAAATTCACAGATCCTCAGTCTTACGACAATGAAAAACAGTAGAGAAAATTAAGTTTAAAGAAGTTAATAGGAGAGGAGGAGTTGTTAAAGAATAGCAGTAAAAATGACCTGATTTTATTAATTTTGAGGGAAATTTGTTTAAGTCAGTTACAATACCACAAAACATCACAAAAACTTTATAACCAGATCATTGAGAGTCTCTTTTAGTAACTGATATAAAAATGATAGGCTGCAAAACAAAAACTAAATACTGTTTTGATAAGCAGCAGTAAAAGAAATATTGATTTCTTCAAAAAAACCTGCCTTTCGTCTGTGGCAATACATTTATCAATGCAGTGATATTTTCCTAATTTTGGATATTTTGATATCAATTCATAAGCCAACGTTCACTGATACAACGTACAATCAAAATTGCGAACACAAAATTATGCTGACAAGATGAATGGTTTGACGAGGAACGCGAAAAAATTATTACAAAGAATCACTGGTATCTTGCTTGTTAGTAACCTCTAAGCATTTTAAGTGTTTCCGTTTTTCCCAAGAACGGAAAATAATTTTTTAATGGCACCTCAATGCCCGACAAACTTTTCTTGGCTTTTCAGAAACTAGTTCTTTTCATTTTTTACTCCACGATAAAGTGCAGCCACAAAAAGATGCAATTTTTAAAAAGTTTGATCCCCAGCTAAAGTAAAATATTAAATCTAATCATTCATTTTTCACAGAAGCTAAAAATTGTTTAATGAAGATTTTTAAAAATTTTTCTGACGAATTCAATTGTTATTGGTTTTGAACTGGATTTGAATTAGATTTTTGTTTACTCGACCTAAAAAAGCTAACTTTCAGACGAATTGAGTCAGATCCTCTAGTCTTCAACCCAATAATTACACAGATTGATCAAAGATATCAGTTGAAATTGCAAAAAGTTGCCAGGTGAATTAACGAAGTTCTCTGCGAGAACTTTGTAGAGCTGCTGTCTTAGGACAATGAAAAACAGTAGAGATAAGTAAGTTTCAAGAAGTTAAAAATAGAGGCGGATTTGTTGCCCTATCTATTCCAATGATGCTAACAGGAAACAAAAAACCTGATTTTATCAGTTTCGACTAAAATTTGATTGAGTCAGTTACAATACCTCAAAATTTCAATGGCATTCTAACCAGATCATTGAGTGTCTTTTCTATTAACTGATATAAAAATTATAGGATGAAAAACAAACGCTATACAATGTTTTGATAACCAGCAGTAAAATCTAATTGATTTCCATAGAAAACTGAATTCCTCCGTTGCAATACATATATCAATGCAATGACATCATTTTTTTAAAATTTTTTATATATTGATATCAAATCTTGAGCGCACACTCAATGAAAGTGCAGCTACAAAAAACTGAGATTTTTTAAAAAGTTTGATCCCTGGCCGAAGTAGCATATTAGTTCTATTCATTCATTTTTCACAGAAGCTAAGAATTGTTTAATAAATAGATTTTTAAGAGTTCTTTGACGATTTCAATTGTTATTAGCTCTGAATTCGATTTGAATTAGATCTCTTCTTTACTCAACCTAAAGAAGCTAACTTTCAGACATATTGAGTCAGATCTTCTCGTCTTCAAGCCATTAATGACACAGATCGATAACAGATATTAGGTGAATTGGCAACAAATAAGGTGAAATAGTTCTCTGCGAGAAATTCACAGATCCTCAGTCTTACGACAATGAAAAACAGTAGAGAAAATTAAGATTAAAGAAGTTAATAGGAGAGGAGGAGTTGTTAAAGAATAGCAGTAAAAATGACCTGATTTTATTAATTTTGAGGGAAATTTGTTTAAGTCAGTTACAATACCACAAAACATCACAAAAACTTTATAACCAGATCATTGAGAGTCTCTTTTAGTAACTGATATAAAAATGATAGGCTGCAAAACAAAAACTAAATACTGTTTTGATAAGCAGCAGTAAAAGAAATATTGATTTCTTCAAAAAAACCTGCCTTTCGTCTGTGGCAATACATTTATCAATGCAGTGATATTTTCCTAATTTTGGATATTTTGATATCAATTCATAAGCCAACGTTCACTGATACAACGTACAATCAAAATTGCGAACACAAAATTATGCTGACAAGATGAATGGTTTGACGAGGAACGCGAAAAAATTATTACAAAGAATCACTGGTATCTTGCTTGTTAGTAACCTCTAAGCATTTTAAGTGTTTCCGTTTTTCCCAAGAACGGAAAATAATTTTTTAATGGCACCTCAATGCCCGACAAACTTTTCTTGGCTTTTCAGAAACTAGTTCTTTTCATTTTTTACTCCACGATAAAGTGCAGCCACAAAAAGATGCAATTTTTAAAAAGTTTGATCCCCAGCTAAAGTAAAATATTAAATCTAATCATTCAATTTTCACAGAAGCTAAAAATTGTTTAATAAAGATTTTTAAAATTTTTTTGACGAATTCAATTGTTATTGGTTTTGAACTGGATTTGAATTAGATTTTTGTTTACTCGACCTAAAAAAGCTAACTTTCAGACGAATTGAGTCAGATCCTCTAGTCTTCAACCCAATAATTACACAGATTGATCAAAGATATCAGTTGAAATTGCAATAAGTTACCAGGTGAATTGACGAAGTTCTCTGCAAGAACTTTGTAGATCTGCTGTCTTAGGACAATGAAAAACAGTAGAGATAAGTAAGTTTCAAGAAGTTAAAAATAGAGGCGGATTTGTTGCCCTATCTATTCCAATGATGCTAACAGGAAACAAAAGACCTGATTTTATCAGTTTTGACTAAAATTTGATTGAGTCAGTTACAATACCTCAAAATTTCAATGGCATTCTAACCAGATCATTGAGTGTCTTTTCTATTAACTGATATAAAAATTATAGGATGAAAAACAAACGCTATACAATGTTTTGATAACCAGCAGTAAAATCTAATTGATTTCCATAAAAAACTGAATTTCCTCCGTGGCAATACATATATCAATGCAGTGACATCGTTTTTTTTTAAATTTTTTATATAGTGATATCAAATCTTGAGCGCACACTCAATGAAAAAAAGCATAATCAATATCGCAGTCACAAAATTACGCTGAGAAATGAATTGTTTGACAAGGAATGCAAAAAATGTTACGAAGAAGGCAATATGCAATTAGAAAATATCACCGAAAAGAAACGTCCACCAACTGGTTTTTTTTATAACAAACAGCGCCAGTTTCTATTAAAACGAATCGAATTATAGAAAAAGACAATGTGTTCAGTGCTTAGTTTTTAATCACTTGACCATGAGAAGATAAGGCTGAAGTTAGAATAGGTCAATTAACAGACCACAAAAGAACCAAACCATTGAAACCGCTCTGCGAATTTCGTTTAAAGAAATAACAATAAACAAGCTCAAAATTGCGGAAGTTTCTAACTCTTCTATATTCTAAATTTTAATCTTGGTAATTACTATTTTTAATTACCACTTAATAACCATAATAGTAAGCTACCTTATAAACGACCAAAGATTTTTTGCCGTACAAAGAACAAAGAAAGGTTCTAAAAAAAATTCCGCCTAGAAAAACTCTCTCCAAATTAATGAAAAGTCTTTAACACCTTTTTGTGCTCTCTTAAGAAAATACAACATGAACACAAAACTATTCTCTCTTCTCTTTAATTTCGTTCTGCAATTTAACCTAAAAACGTAGTTTTGATGTGTGACATTTCTTGTTTCAAACATTCCTTCAAAACTATTGATCAAAGTCTTCACCAGTTTTTATACAATTTGTATGTTTGATGTTTACACAGGTTTCAAGTCATTGTTGTGATACCCCTTCAAAAGTGACAAAAAATAAAGAAGTAGTGCATTTCTAAAAACAATTAAATTAGCACAATCTCAAAAAATTTAAACGGTCATAACAGCTTGAGTTCTCGTTTATCATCCGTCTTTTTACTGTCATCTGATAATTTTCCAAATTTCGCATATTGTTTCTGTTCGGCATTAAAGCAGTTAAGCAACAATTTAGAATCAGCGCGACAAAACCTTTGTGTGTTTATTTTTGTTTTCTACCCGCAAAGTGTTGAGATATGTTTCTCTGAATTTGAAAGAAGGACTTCAGTGGTTTATTCAGTGATTTTATTTATTTACAATAAGAATTTTTTTTGAAAAATTAAATGTAAGAAATTTCAAAAGAGGGGCGCAATAATACCCAGCTGAGAAAATGACGCAATTTTAACATTTTTTATAAAAAATGAGCAATCACCTGCATCTCAAGAACTATCTAAGTGTGCATATTCTCTCACTAAATGCAAGCTTTCTTGCGGGAACTTATATTTGAAGGCATTCAGAAGAGCAACAAATACTATATACAAAAATTTCGTTATTTTGTCCGCAGCAAAATTGTCATTTATATGCAGAAATTACTTTTGCAGTAAATTTAATTAATTTCCGGATTAATCCGCTATCTTATCTTTTTTTGAAAAATTTTTGCTGTCGTCGTAGAAAATTACAAGATGACTGCCCATAAGAAAAAGTGATCCCTCACAATTGACAAAAATTAGAAAAAAAAGTTGTGCATTTCTATATACAAATAAATTAGCACAATCTCTAAAAACTTAAACGGTCATACTAGTTGAGTTCTCGTTCATTATCAATCTTGTTGTTGTCATCCGAAAATTTTCCAGAGTTTGCATTATGTTTCAGTTTATTGAGAAAATAATTGTAAGAGATTTCACAAGAGGAGCGCAATAATACCCAATTGGGAAAGTGAAGCAGCTTTAAAAAATTTTGTTAAAACTAAGCAAGCACGTGCATTTAAAAAACCCTCTAAAGTTGCATGTTTTTCACTATATCCCACCTGTTTTGTTGGAACATAGATTTGAAGGCATTCAGGAGAGAAACAAATATCGTTGAAATTTTTTTGTTCGGCATCAAATTTGTTATTCATATGTATTAAATACTTTTGCAGTAAGTTTAATTCATAAACAGATTAATCCGCTATCTTATTTTTATAAATTTTTTGCTTTCGTCGTTGAAAATTACAGGTTGATTGCCTATAAACAAACCCTGCTAAGTATAGGCAGCTATCGGAGCGAATCATCTCCTCATATGAATGACAGAAAGCAGCTACGGAAACGTACAATAAACCACCGGAAAACTGACATTAGCAGCAGTTAGAATATGTCACAATGTCTGGGGAGAGAAGAAATTTACAGCCAGTAAACAGCTGAAAGCATTCAGTTTGATAGAGATGACCTGTCAAACAGATTTTTGCGTTCACTGAACAGCGTCAGTTCTCCTCCACATCATCAGACAAAAGAAAGAAATCAACAAAGAACAAAAAATTTGAACCACTGAAACCACTCTGCAAAATTCGTTTAAGGAAATATTAATAAACGATTTCATTATTGCAAAAATTTCTTCTTCAATATTATAATTTCTTAATCTTGTTATTTACCCTCTATTAATTATCAATTTATAGCCATAATGGTAAGCTACCTCTTAAACCAAAACATATTGCGGTACAAAAGATTGATCTGAAAAAATTCTGCATAGAAAAATTTATGAAAATTCTTTAACACCTTTTCTTGATCTCGTAGGAAAATACAACCTGAGCAGAAAAATTTTCTCTCTTCTCCTCAATTTCGTACAGAAATTTAACCTAAACACTTGATTTTCATGTGCGACTTTTTGTGTTTCAAACACTTCAATAAAATTTTTGATCCAAGTTTTCACCAGTATTTGTACATTTTCTATGTTTGCTGTTAACACAGGTTTCAAGTCAATGTTTTGATGTTCCGCCAAAACTGACCAAAAAGTAAGAAGTCCTGCATTTCTGAATATAGTTAAAATGCACAATCTCAAAAACTTTAAACGCACAAACTAACTTGAGTTCTCGTTTAGTATCCAAGTTGCTACTGTCATTTGAAATTTTTCGAAAGCTCGCCTGTTGTTTCTGTTCGGCATTAAAGCAGCTAAATAAAAATTAAGAATGAGCATGAAATAACCCTTGTATGCTTGTATGTGTTCAGCTTCTTTTTCTACCCACAGTGTTGAGATATGTTTCTCTGAACTTGAAGGAAAGACTTCAGTGGTTAATTCAGTGATTTTATTAATTCACAATATGAACTTCTCTGAAAAATTAATTGTAAGCGAACTCAAAAGAGAAGCGCAATAATACCTAAATACCTAACTTGGAAAAGGAAGCAACTTTAACATTTTTTATTCAAACTAAGCAACCACCTGCATCTCAAAAATTCTCTAAATTTGCATGTTCCTTGATTAAATGCCAGCTGTCTTGTTGGAACATAGATTTGAAGTCATTCAGAAGAGCAACAAATACTATTTAAAGAGTTTTTGTTTTTTGCAGCAAACATGTTATCCATATTTAAAAAATACTTTTGACTAACTTGTACAAAATACAAACTTTTGTAAATTTAAATAATTAACAGATTAATCCACTGTCTTATCTTTTCGAAAAATTTTAATGTCGTTTTGGAAAATTACAGGATTATTGTCCCTAACTAAAGACTACTACAAACAGATATTAGGGCGATTCATGCTTCATATGAATGAATGAAAGCAGCTAGGGAAAAGTACAGTGAACAAGGCCATCTACAGCAGTTAGAATGTTTCAAAATGTCTGTGGAAAAAGAGATTTACAGCTACCAAACGGCTGAAGGAGTCAACTTGATGAGGATGACATGTCTAACGGGTATTTGCATTCATTGGTCGGCGTTAGGTCCTCTCAACATCAACATCAGCTTCCAACAGATAATAGCACAACCCACTGAGGAAAATTTAAAAATATTCACCACACATCTTCTAAAAAGTATTAGAATACTCTCATCATTGAATAGCTCTTCTGGTTTAGTTGGATCGCTAATATCGGTAAAAGAAATAACTGGAAATTTCTTTAAAAGATGTGGACCTTCGCCTCGAAGTGTTCCCATGCATCTAAAAATATTTAATAGAAATTTTTTCATCCACGGTTAACTGACAATTTTAACTTCTTCGAAAATCTACAAAAAAGTTGTATGCGTTCAGCTTTTGTCTCCAGCAGCAGTTGAGATATTTTTCTTTGAGTTTGAAAGAAAGACTTCAGTAGTTTATTCAGTGATTTTATTAGTTTGAAATACGAACTTTTTTAAGAAGTTACTTTTAAGAAAATTCAAAACAGGAGCGCAAGATAAGTTGAGTGGGACTATGAAGCAACATTAACATTTCTTATTCAAAACTAAGCAAGCAGGTGCATCTCAAAAATAGCTCAATTCGCATATTCTTTTACTAAATCCCAGTTGTCTTGTTTGAACATAGAGTTGAATGTTTTCAGAAGAGCAGCAAAATTGTATTTGAATAATTTTTGTTATTTTTTCCGCAACGAAATTATCATTTATATGCAGAGCATAATATTGCGGTAAATTTAATTTAATAACAGATTAATCTGTTGTTTAAACTTTCGCGAAAAAAATTTAATGTCGTCGTGCTACAAGCTGTCAAGAATGAATGAAAGCAGCGAGGGAAAGGTACATTGAACAATGTCATCTCCAGCAGTTTGAATAATTCACAACATCTGGGGAAAGAAGAAATTTACAGTCACCAAAAATCTGAAAGCAGTCAACTCGATGGAGATGAAATTGCAAACTGAGGATTGCATTGACTGAGCAACGTCTGATCTTCTCCACATTATCTTCGGCCTCTTCCAAATAATAGCACAATCAAGGGAGGAAAATTAAATTTTATACACCTCAAATCTGCTAAACATATTTTTAGATTCTTCTCATCATGGCTTAATAAAATCAATGTTCTTTCATCAAGTTCTCTAAAAAATAAGTGTTGCCACATTCACCTGGAAGTGTTCTCATACTTCAAAAATATTTCTTACTCAAAACAAAAAAAAAGATTTTGATCTTCGATTTAACTGACAATTGTAACTTCTTCGGAGACCTGCAAAAAATTTTCACAGATACCACTGTTTTTGTCTATGTCTATATGCTCCTCTAACCTAGTTACACCATCTACGTGTTCATCTTTAAATCTCTGATCTGTGAAACAGCCTCACCGAATAACAAATTGCTTAAGAGAAAAAATTAAAAAGCAATGTCTGCAAGATGAATCATAGACAGACAATAAGCAGCACAACATGATTCACTACTTAACTGTATTTTTTCATCAGATGCTAAGTTGCATTGATGTAGAAATAATGGACGTCTTTTAATTCCATAACTATCAAAGCAATATATAACTTTAAGTCATCACATTGATATAACTAAAACACAATGTGTGTGTACCTTCATCTGGATGTAGATTTACAATGATATTGTGATATCTATCATCAATAGGTTTGAGTGTTTGATATCTATCTCATTTTAACTTCAGTTGGTATTAACATTAGTTGTACGCCTATATTTATTAATTCAATATTACTCATAGCTTTATTTTTAATTTTGTACATTTTTTATTAAGTCTTCAAAATTTATAACAAACAAATTTACGTAGTAAATGTTAAGGATTTATTACTTTTAGCTATAATCAAAAATATTTTAATTTTCTCTTTTTGGTTTAATTTTTGTTGTGGTGTTATCATTATTATGCGCTGCGTATGAATATGAAAATTTTAAAACTAATATTTGAAGCATATGGAAAAAAGAATTAGAGATCTTGGATCTATTCTGTTTCGCCCCCCCCCCAGTGTTTTTATGACCCCCAGTTACAAATTATATGTTGTTATATAGCATATTTCTATGTATCAAAATTGCACGCGCAACGGGGGATCAGAACAAATTTATGCTCACTAAACTGGGGGGCCGAAACAGAATAGATCCGAGATCTTCCTTTGAAAAACTCTTCCATTGACTATAGTTTATGGTGCATTCAGGTCTGATTCAGGAGACAAATTTTGTTAAGCAAAATTTCAATCTACGTCTTCTTCAAAAATCAATAATGTCCTTGTATTCTGCAAAGACGAGATAGATCGACTGGGATTCAGTTTTGAAGATATTATTGACATAATGAAATGCCAAATAAGTGATTTTAAAGGATGTTTACTTGTGCTAGACGACATTGATGATAAATTATATTAAAAAATAGCAAAAAAAAGTTAAAACATGTCTAGAAGAAGATATACAAATGTTTGTTATGTTTCATAAACCGGCTCAAATTAGTCATATGTCTAGATCTAACACTGAGATCACTATTTATATTACTTTTTATGATGATTGTGCATTCTGTAAGAATTTTAGCCACATATATTTGGTGTTAACCATAATTACCGTAAAATATGTAAAGAATATAATTATGGTATTATAAATCCTAGACAGAATTTATTTTTGCTGTTCAGAAAGATATAAAAACGTTTTACGATTCTAAATTTGGAAAGATTGCTATAGAAGCTTATAACTTAATAGATAAGTTTACAGAAGTTGAAGGGAAACTATTAATTTACTTAAAGTTATGAACAAAAAAATTAAGTTGGTGTTGCTGTTACTGCTAATGAAAACTTTTTATTTTTCTTTGAGTATTTAAAGTTTTAATGTAATTATCATTAACTTGATTTTTAGATAGAGCAACAATTTTTATTTATTATAGGGGCTTACTAAGTCTTTCGAGGAATAGTTTTTCAAATACTCTTAATTTAGTAAGGATTCAATTGTAAAGAGAGGTGAAAATCTGTCCGCTATTTCTGTTATTGTCATGAATAGGAAAGAAAGGATAAATAATCGTGTTAGTAAATGTTATGTTGATAGTGAAAACAGAGAAGAGACTTTAACTGTGCTTAAATATCAAGTGGTTAGACTTGTTTCAAAAACATGGTCCAAGAGAAATGAAGCTTGTTTGATAAAAATTTAAAATCAAATCAGAAAAATTGCGTCACAGATTTAACATCATATAAGACAAGTCCCACTAGTGATATAACTTTAAATTTAAAAGATAATTATACCGGAAAAGAAGGCTCTTTCTAAGCATATTGGAACAGATTTAAATCGTAGTACATTAAACGGAAATAAAGTTCATGCTAAAGATGTTAGTGAATATATAAGATCTGCAATTTAAGATATGTAACTAATGAAATTGATTCAACCGGTGAAATGAAACCCAAAAAAATGAAGTACAATGTACGTCTATTGATTGAAAGGAACAATCGATTAAAAAAAGAAAGTTATCCCAAACTAGAAGAATTTTTTAATTCTAAAAATCATATAAATAACATAATTGAAATTCGGGCTGATTATATTTCAAAATGTTTTCATGTTTTTAGTGTAAGAGTCAATGTTTAAGCTGTTTTCAACTCTTTGATATATCATAACCAAAAACAGAAGAATGAGATCACTAATTGTCATAAATGTGGAAATATGTTTATCTGTGGTATTTGTATTGACCGCAAATGTGAGGATTTACCTGAATTTGAAGAAGTTTTTGCCAGAATAAGAAAAGGTTTCACCAAAAAAGGGTTATTTTTATAGATTCTGTAATAAATGTCTAAATTTTAAAGACGAAAAATGTTTTGTGAACAAATAAAGTTGTCAAGATCGTCTTGCAGCAAAAATAAAATGTCTTTATTGTGGTTCATTTGTAAGCAGAAGGTGACTTAAAGCGCATATTAAAAAACAACATGAAGTTAAATTTTGGTCAAAAACGAGCTTTTTCAACCGTGATGATAGCATTATAAATAACAGATATGAACGTAATACACATCCGAGAAACTATTTCAAAGATACTTGATATCAATTTTGTTTTTATGTCAAGAATTACAATCCAATGGATTTAATGTTTATGATCTGTGACACAAATTCGCTACTTTTATAAAAACTATGATTTCGCTTCACTTCACCTTGATTGTGCTAAGGCATGAAATTAGGTTTGACAAGATGCCTATTTAACAACATGAAATTCAGCATGATCAGTGGAAATGCTTCTTAGATGATGTTTTTTTTCAAAATTACAGTTTTAAATACTATTTGGTAATGAAGTTTGTTTTCTACAATTTGTTTGCTTCGTTAATTTGTAATTGGTTGTCTTGCTCTTTCTGCCATGTGGACAAACGTTAGATAAACTTTGCTGAGTTCTTTCTCCTTTAAAATATTAATAGTTGATAAATAATGTTCTTGTAGTTCTAACTTGAATTCATTACTAACTTTTTTTCGGAAAGATATATATATATATATATATATATATATATATGCATATTCTATTTAATATAACATAATATCTTATTTTTATTTTTTAATGGGGTTAATTAACTTTTAAGTTCGCTAAATAAAACTACTTTAGTTTGACATGCTGAATTATTAGTATGGATAATTTTTCCACACTAAGTGTGCTGCTTAACTTTAAGTTGATTTGTGATTTTAACATCTTAACAAAAATTGCTATGGACATTACACACAAATCTTGGGACTGCAATTTTGAAATTTTTTTGGTGAAATTACTTAATTAGATTACTTTTGTATCGAAAAAATGAATTGAGTTGTAAAAATGAATTTGTTGATGGGAATTGAACGCCAAACTTTTTGTTTGCCAGATAGTTTAAATTACCTCAAAGAAGCAACCATCACGCCAAACGATATATGAAAAGACAGTTTTGAATACTAAATATAGGATTCATTTGCTAAATTACAAAAATGGCAATTTGTTTAGTAATGAGTTTTGAACTCTGAAGAACTAAATTCAACTCTGATTCTACTACAACTACTACTATATCGTATTATACGCAAGATAAGGTCTCATTTCAGGGATTAATATTGGTCTTTGCAATTTTTGAGGAACCTTGTAATAGGAAATAAAGGATTCAAACAATCTTCGGCGAATCGAATGGACCATGGCGCAATGAGATGCGCCAAGGTGTACTTAGCCCTAGATTTCTGATTACTACGTTTCAAATCAGTTTCGCGCATTGTTTATATGATTAGGAGCATAATTTGAAGAAACCAATGCCTGCATGATAATTCATACACAAACAATAAGCCCCACAGCAAGATTAACTACCTAACTGTATTCCTTTATCAGATTCTGAGTTGTTTCATTGATGTAGAAAAATTGAGGTGTTTCAATTCCATAACTATCAAAGTAATATGTATATTTTTAGTCTTCTCTTGATATAGCTAAAACAAAATGAGTACTTCCATTGGTATGTAAATAGCCATTTTTGTTGTAATCTTTATTTTTAATAGTTTCAGGTGTTTTAAATCTCGTTATAACTTCAGTTGGTATTAATCTTAGTTGTACGTCGATATTTATTAATTCAATATTACTCATAGATGTATTGCTAGTTTTGTACTGTTTCATAAAGTCTTAAAAATGATAACAAACATCTCTATATAGTAAATTTATATGATATATCAATTTCACATATGATCAAATAATAGTTTGGTTTATTCTTATTTTTTTGTTATTGTTTGCGTTTTATCATAATTAAGTGCTCCATATAAATAACAAAAACTAAAAGTAAGATTTAAAGGGTATGGAGAAAAATATAATTAGAGATCTTCAACTGAAAAACTTTCATTTCTTACTATAGTTTTTGTTGCATTTGGGTCTGGTAAAACATGTTTTGTTATGGAATACGCACAATTGCCAAAAAATTCTGATATAAACAGAGAATCAATATAAACCTCTCTCCGTAGTGAGCACTGACCCGCCCTCGCTTATGGAAGTGCAAACAGCCATAAGCAAGCTCAAAAGACGCAAAGCGAGTGGGCCGGACAACATACCGCCTGAATTCTTCTTGGATGGCGGTACTGCTCTCGCACAGGAGTTGACCAAACTCCTACAATGCATTTGGGCAACAGTATCCATGCCAATGGACTGGAAGACCGCAGTAATCGTCCCCCTCTTCAAGAAAGGCGACAAAAAGAATTGCGCTAATTACAGGGGCATATCCCTTCTCAGCATTGCTTTCAAAATCCTTGAAGCAGTAATAAAGAATCGTCTCGAACCAGCGTATATAGGCCGCGCAAATCAAGCGGGTTTCAAAAAGAACAAAGGCTGCAGAGATCAAATTTTCGCTATACGTCAGATGCTCGAGCAACGCGAGGAGTTCAAAAGGTCGACAAACCTAGTTTTCATAGACTTCAAAGCCGCCTTCGACAGCGTGGATCGAAAATGCATCTGGCGTATCTGTGAGAACCTTGGACTACCAGACACACTCCTCAACGTGCTACGAATGCTATACGCAGAGACCTACAGCCAAGTCCGAGTATACGGCACCCTGTCCCGCCAATTCAGTATCCTCAGCGGTGTCAGGCAAGGCTCGATCCTGGCCCCCTTCCTATTCAACCTCGCAATCGACTGGATAATGGAAGAAGCCCTCCGCAATGACAACGTAGGCGTGTCTCTGGATGACACGATAATTGCCGACCTCGATTTTGCAGACGACATCTGTCTAATGGATGATAATGGAAACGACGCCCAGAGGCTACTCGACAACGTAGCCAGAAATGCAGCGGCAGTCGGCCTCTACCTGAACGTCGGCAAAACCAAATTCTGCTCCCAGGACATCAATCAGAAATTCCACGTCTACGGCGAAGAACTGGAACGTGTTGAAGACTTCACCTATCTTGGAAGTAAAATACAGCTCGACGGCAACGTAACATCTGAAATCAAGGCCAGGATAGGCAAAGCTGCAGGTAGTTTCAAAAACCTTAAGAACATCTGGAACCAGAGAAGCATCCCTCAGCTTGTAAAAGTGAAGATTTACAAGGCATGCGTACGAAGTGTACTCTTGTATGGTTGCGAGAGCTGGCCAGCAAAAAATTCTGATATAAACAGTTTGCAATCCTTCGAAAATCGATGTCTTAGACGTATTCTCCACAAAGGACAGGACCTCCCCGCTGAAAGTATCACCACCATTGCAAAATGTGATTCCCTTGCCACGACGATCCAAACAAGACGCTTGCGATGGCTAGGGCATGTCCTCCGAATGAATCCGTCCGAAATTCCAAACGCAGCGCTCGAATTCGAAAAGGGCGATAACTGGAAGAGACCCCCAGGCGGCATACGCAAGACCTGGCGAAGAATCGTTCGTGACGAAGTAAAGAAGCATATCAAACCACCGAAAATGTCAGCGAAGAAATGGGAGACTGAATGGTTCGACCTGTGCAAGGAAACAGCCCAGAACAGAAAGCAATGGAGAGGTCTTATTCGGGACCAAAATGTGGCGGGATAAGGGCAGCACTGCCCGTGAGCCCTATCTGGATCTGGGATCTGGAATACGCACAATATACGTCATGTTCAACAATCAACAATATACCTGTATTCTGTAAAGATGAAATAGACTATTTGGTATTCAGATTTGAAGCTATTAATGACCTATTGAAAGGTAAAATAAATGATTTTAAAGGATGTATATTTGTGCTACACGACATGGATGATAAGTAATATGAAAAAATAGCAAAATATTTTAAAACCAGTCAATAACAAGATATTTAAATGTTATTTGTGTCTCATTAACCAGCTCAAATTGGTAATATGTCTATATCTAACATTGAGGTTTCTTATATTACTTGTTATGATGATTCTGCATTCTTTAAGAACTTCAACAATATATATTTGTTTGTAACCACAATTATCAAGAAATATGTTTAGAAAAAAATATTTTTTTATAAATCCTAGACATAATTCATTTATTGTTGTTCAGAAAAATAGAAAAATGTTTTATGATTTCAAACTTGTAGAGATTACTATAGAATCTTATAACTTAAAATATAACTTGAAGAAATTGAAGGGACTAAAATATTAATGTACTTAAAGTTACGAACGAAAGATGAAGTTGGCATTGCTGTTAATCCTAATGATAACTTTTTATATTGTAGTGAGCATATAAAGTTTCAATGTAATAATCATTAACTTGATTTTTGGATAGAGAAACAATTTTTTATTTAGGGTTACTAAATATTCCGAGGATTAGTTTTTCAAATGCCTATACTTTAGAAAAGATTCGAATGTTAACAAAGCTTTAAATCCAGCAGCTGTTTCTGCTTTTTCCATTACTAAGATTGAAAGGATAAACGATTGTGTCAGTGAAGTTATGTTCTTAGAGAAATTAAAGAAAATATTTGGACTGTGGTTAAATATCGAGGGACTGTACTTGTTAACAACATGGTCACAAAAGAGTTGAAGCTGGGTTGATAAAGATCCCACTTCAAATCAGAAAAATTGCTTCACAGATTTAACATCATTTAAGACAATTCCCCTAAATTGAGTACATAAAATTAAAAAGATAATTATATTGAACAAAAGAATGGTCTGACAAAGAAAATTGGAACCGATTTAGAAGATGTTATAGAATGTCATAGAATATGTTATAGAATACATAAGATCTTTAATTTAAGATATGTAATTCCTGAAATTGATTTGACAGTTGAAGTGAAAAGCAAAGATATGAGTTTCAATAGACGCCCAGTGTATAAAAAGAACAATAGATTAAAGAAGAAGGTTTTTCTAAACTATAAGAATGTTCAAATTCTAAAAACCAGGTGATAAACAAAATTGAAAATTTGGCTGATTATATTCAAAAAATTGTCGAGAAGTTTTCAGTGTAAGAGTGAAAATTTGAAAAGTTGTTCTCAACTGTTTGTTCATCTTAATCAAAAACAGAACAAAAGATTTCTTTACCAAAAAAGAAAAAGGGTTCAACTAATGAGGGGTTATTTATAATAGATTAAGTAATAGTGGTCAAAATTATAAAGACAAAAATGTTTTACTGTGAATAAACATACTTGTAAAGGTTGGCTTGCAACAAAAGTAAAATATCCTCATCGTCACTCATTTATAAGCTGAAAGGCACTTAACGCCCATATTAAAAAACAAGATGAAGTTGAATTCTGGTCAAAAACAAACACTCTAACCCTTGGTGATGGCATTATAATTAACATATATCAACGTAATACACATACCAAAAACTGTTTCAAAGACACTTGAAATGAATTTTGTTTTTAATTGCAAAAAACTAAAATCCAACGGACATAATGTTTATGATCTGTGAAGCAACCTCGCTGACTTATTAAAATGACTACGATTTTGATTCAATTCATCTTGATCGTTCCAAAGCATGGAATTAGGTTTAACAAGACGCTTATATGTGCTTAAGCATGAAACTCATTATGGTCAGTGAAACTGCTTCAAAGATGATGTTTTTTTTTCAAGTTACATTTTTATAACTTGGAAAAAACAAATTTATTTTTAAGTTGAATAAAGTTCTTGAAGTTTCTCAAATTCTTACTATTCCATGCAGTAAAGTGTTTGTTTGAGCTTAGATTCAACTTATGTTTTATCTAAACGTTCACCCAGAACTAAAAACAGATGTAAAAAGAAGAACCTATCAGCAATTTGTTTTAGTTGAAGTCGGTTCATTGCTAAATCGTGAAGCCAATTGAGTATAATTTTCAATCTTCTCCTCCTCCTCTACGATTTTACTCCACTCTGAATAATAATCATTTGAAAATGAAACTCTTGGAAGTTTTTCCACCAGCTTTCAATTTTGAATATTACCATTTGTATCCGATTTGTATCCGATTACGAATGTCCACATACACGAAAATTTTCCAAGATTTGTTTGTCTCATTACTTTGCAAATGGTTGTCTTGCACTTTCTGCCAAATGGACTACTTATCACAAACAAACATTAGATAAACTCAGCTTTTCTAGAGTTATTTGTCCTTTCAATAATAGTAGATAAATATTATTCTTGTAGTTCCAACTTGAAATCATTACTAATTTCTTTCCTTAAGATTATTTCTCACCAGTCCTGTCCCAAAATTTCCGGAGCTCCATGTACAAGACTATCTTCAAATTTAGACAAACATTGCAATTTCTTACAACGTATGTTTTATCGGCGAAAACGCTTCTCTGATCAGCAAAACTCATTCTGCCTTTGTGTTGGAGAGATAAGTCAAAAATGAATTAGAGATTTATAGGTAAAGATTGTTTGCACCTTTCCTCTAGAATTTTCGGACATGCTTGAGAATTGAAATTTGTTAAGCTTTTTTGAGTGTTGAATAGTTTTAGAACATAGTATTTATTAAAACCTTCTATTTAAATTAACATATTATTTATTTTTAATTTTAAATGGGGTCAATTAACATTTAAGTTCGCTTAATGAAATTACTTTAGCGATATTTGGCCTTAAGAAGTTTAACCTCCTGAATTAAAAGTATTAATAGTTCTTTGCTGCCCTAAATCTGGTGCTCAGCTATAAGGTGATTTGTGATTGTACCACATTAACAAAAATGGCTATGATCATTACACGAAATTCTTGGAATTGCTCTTTTGAAAATGTCTACAGAGAAAAACACATTTTAAGATTAATTGTGTATAAAAAGCTTTTATTTGAAATACTGTGTTTGTTGATCGGAATTTCACCCCAGAGCGTTTGTCTGGTAAACAGTTTAAAATATCTCAATGAAGAAACCATCATCCAAATTGAGAAATGAATATTAAATACAGGGTTCATTAGCTATATTATAAAAATGGCCTTTTGTGTAGTAATTATTTCAGAAACATGAAGAACTAAATTCTGATCCAATTCTACTACAACAACTACCATATCGTATTCGACAGAAGATAAGGTCTCCCTTCAGGCATTATTTTGGTCTTCGCAGTTTTCGCTTAATTTTTGAGGAACACTGTGATAGGAACTATAGGATTGAAACAATTTTCGTCGAATCGAATGGAGCATGGAGGAGTCAGATGCGCCAATGTGTGCTTGAGCCCTAGATTGCCTATTACAACGTTTCTCAAAAATTTTGAACAATACCAATATTATTGCCTGAGGGGAGACGCTATCTCGTGGAATATTATAAAGTAGCACAATCATAATTGGAAGTCGTTCTTTAGGGTTCAAAACTCATTCAGATGTCCAAATTTGTTGTTTTCGAATTTCTTGTGCAGTTTCTACATTTGCATGCCAAACGCCATTTTCATTTGTTTTTCTCTGTGTAGCGATCACAACAATGGTCTAGACTAAGATTATTCTAAATAATCATTTCCCATGTTTTGATACCTTTTAAACTTCAGGATGTACAGAAGTTTTGTTCGGTGAAGGAATTTTTGTCAGTCCTTAATAGTCCATTTTTGCTCATGTGTGGTTCTCCTCGGCAATGTTGACGGATAGACTATTCTTAAACACAATATGAGACCAAAAATTCTGCGTCATATTTGCATTCTTTATTAACATTAAAGTATAATAAGCCGTGCTTTCGATATAAGAATTTAAAGAAGTAATCCAAGTTTAAAAGTGGCTACCTATAGTTCTGTTTCTTGTTTAAAATTCAATTTTAGCAATCTTCCTGGCTTTTCCATTATTGGTGTCATTTGCGAGTGATTTCAAGACAAAGCTTTGGAGAATGTAGGCATTTATTGGTACAACTTAACCTAAATCACCTTATAAACCTTTGTGTTTCCTGAGTCTTTTCAATTGATCTTGTTAAAACTTGGTGCCCAAAAATGCATTGGTTTGACTTGATTTATAGATTGTTATCAATAAACACCATTTAAGCTTCAATTGATGGCTTTACGAGGTGAGTTTTAATATATTTAAGTAACATTTGAATTTTTGTACAACAGATATACGAGCTAGAATTTGTATCTCTCAGTACGTTAGATATGCGAAATTAACTCTATTTAATTTTGGCGATGCTATGAAATAGTCGTATCAGAACGTCATATGGTAAGGTGTTCTAAAGTTTCCGCCTAACAATGACAAAGAATACTTAAATGTTTGACTGCTTCTTTGAACAAATTTTTTGAAAATCGTGTCTAGGAAACGAAATAGCTGTAACGTTGAAATGTTTCCGATTGACTTTTTTGGAGAAAAACTGATTATCACAGAAAAGCTCTCTTGAGAGTATGTCGAAATCAATAATAAAATTTTCATCCTAAAATTTGGTAACGCAATTTAAATGAATTAGAAACCGATTGCAAGTCATATATTACTTAGTCTCGTCTTAAAAATTTTGGGATTTTAGCGCTTACTTTCTATTATGTGGGCACCATCACGCTACCAAAATTGTCGGGGTGATTTTAAACATCAAAGTGCAGTATTTGGAGAATCATCTATTTCAACATAAGTTTTTAAATTAGTTTTTTCGAATTCGGGTTTTTATTTCTGTGGGATGTTGCAATTGAGATCCAGTGTTTCTCTTAAATTGTCTTGTAGTCATGTCAAAAATGCTCTAGTCAAATTGTTTCAGACATATATCGATTTTTCTCTAGTAAAAAAAAATGATGACAAACAATCATTGTCAATTTAAGTCATTGACAGCTTCATTGTCATAAATGTTGTAAGCCGTGTCTAGGAAGAAAAATAAAGGTAATCTATAAATCTTTCTGGTTGTTTTTTTACGGACACCAAACTGATTGTCAGAGAAATGGTGTCCTAGAATTTTGTAAATTTTACAAAAATAAGTTGCCCAAATTTTTTGGATGAGCAATACAAAAGAATTATGTATCAAGAGCACCTCATATCCTAATTGTTCCCGTCTAAAGAAAATGCTCTTATCTGACTGACTTTCCGATATGCAGGACAAGTTCCCTGTTTGATTGTTGATTGGATTAAACATTTGAGGGACTTGATAGTTTTTCTCAATTAAAATATTCAAATTTCATCTAGTCCAATAGAATTGTGGATATTAAGATTGCTAAGGATTTTCTCAATTAAGAGTTTAGTGGAATCAGCGTCTAAAAATTTCAAAAGTTTTTTTAATTATTTGTTGAAAATTGTGTACTGAAAACAAAGAGTCATTGTTTTTGGCCTTTTGTTTGTTGGTCACTTTTTCTTGTTTCTTCAAAACATTTAGGTGATACTAAGAGATCAGTATCAATAGCGTTTTGAACCTCAAAACTCTAATTTTTGGAGCTTCACTTTGAATACGAGATCAAGTTTTACAATTCTTTGCTTCAAATTAATTTTTTTAATCATGTGGGAGGTTGCACTTCATTTCCATGTTTGCAAATGAACCCGGGAATCTGAACGCATATCGGAAAATATGTCAGATAGGCGCATTTTCTAAAGACGGGAAAAATAAGACATGACGTGCTCTTGATCCAAAATTCTTTTAAATTTCGTATACAAAACCCTTGAGCAATTTGTTTTGGATGAAGATTGCGAAATTGTAGGACACCAGTGGTAGGAACGATTTTTGTGACACCTGCTAAATGCTCTGTTAAATTGTTTTAGAGAGAGTCTAGGAAAGGATTTAGCTGTAATCTTTTAAAGTTTGCGCTAGTTCTTTATGAACGCCAAATTGATTGTCAGAGAAACGGTGTGTTACAGTTTTGTAGATTTCATCAAAAATAAGTTGCTGAAGAGTTTTGGATGCGAAAAATGAAAGAGTTATGGATTAAGAGCACCTCGTATCTTATTTGTTCTCGTCGTCAGAAAATGCGCTGATCTGACCGACTTTCCGATATGCGGGACAGGTTCCCTGGTTGATTATTGATTGGATTAGAAGTTCGAAAGACAAGATAAGTTTTTTCAACTAAAAATTCAAATATCATCTAGTGCAATAGAATTGAGGATATTAAGATTGCTAACCATTTTCTTGAGTTAGTAGAGTCAACTTCTATGAGTTTCAGGAGGTTTCTACGATATTTGCTCAACTTTTGAATTATGACGAAAGACACTTTAAAACAAAGAGATAAAGCGCTTGGAGTTTTATTTTTAGTCACAATTGTCCGATTTTTTCAAAGCATTTAGGTGGTACTGAGAGATCAGTATCAATCGAGCTTTGGAACTCAAACAAAAATTTTTGCAGCTTCATTTTGAAATTGAGATCAAGTTTTTTAACTCGATTCTTAATGGTCACTTTTTTAATAGCGTGGGAGATTGCACTTCATATCCTTGGTTGAAAACTAGATCGATGTTTGGTTTCATCTGCCTTGTTATCTTTCAATTTTTCTTGTAGCCTTGCTAAAAATTTCTGTAGAAGGAAAATGACATTGCTGTAACAATAAGGGGTGAAACGATCACAGGTAAATTTGTTTTTACAACTATCCAATCAGAACCATCAAATGCAACCTTTTCTTTTCTGCAGATTTTGTTGCGTAAACTACGATATTTGGTTCAGTGAAAATTATCAGAGCACTGTACGCCGTCAATGTTGTAGTTTTTATATTGTGCATAATCCTGGTAATGTTTTTATATAGTACAAATGATAGCTATATCAGTATTGTTCTAATAGACGTCGGTATTGTTCTAAGCTGACGACGTTTTAAAACATTTGATAGATTGTTTCTTATAAGTTGATCAAAAATGATTTCTGTGTATTGCTTTGTTAAAGATTTTTGCTTTTTAAAATTTAAAGTTGCCTATATCCACGACCATTGAATTAGTGTAAAATATTGGGATTTTTCTTCGTTCGACAAGATTTCTGATGTCACTAATTGACAACTGATAGTTGCTTTGTAACGGCGCATCTTAGATGTAGCAAACAGATTCAATAAGAAGTTGAATCTTAACAATCTTAACAATGAACGAAGAACAACATCTTGGCCGGAATCAGAGTCCAAGTTTTCATGCTTAAGCGATGATTTCAAAGCAATTGGAACTCCCCTGTAATTACTTTCCAAATAATGACTATATTAGGGGGTATAGGCAGGGGCAAAGGCTGTGAAAATGGACCAGTAGTGGCTTGAAACCCTAATTTTCTACTTGCATGCCTAGTGTGCTAACCATTTACATCAACTCGTCTTAAGCTCTCTAATTTGGGCATGTTTTGTAACCAGTTCTCACGCCCTTTCGTGGTCCTCAAGGATTCACTTGACTAGCCAAGCCTACGCTAAAAATGTAGAGCTTCTTTTAGTATGCCAAGCTTATCTTATACTTAATTTGCATTGAGTTGTTACAAGTAATGTTTGTAATAATTTGATATTATTGTTATGCTCCATAAAAATTATGAGAAATTTGGTTTTTCCCTACGTAATCGAGGATTTCGAAAAATTTTCGAAAAAAAATGTTGAGACAAAAAGAAGAACAATTAATTAATTTAAATGGCAGATCACAAATATTTATTATTGTTTCTGAATTAATTGATCAATTAACTTTGGCTTCATGTCAAACTTTTTTTCGCAGAGTTTTAAAAAAATTATCAACAATTTCATGATAAACAGCTGAACGGCTCCTAAAGAATTTTCCTGCTGACACCTGAGCATAGTATTAAGACCCAACTGCTAAGTTTTATCACTTTTCGTTAAAGACACACTTAGCGACATGATCAAAAAAACAAGCGTAAGGACTCAGATGCGTTCTATTGATATACTATTTTAATTATTTCTGTAAATAATTCGATCAAGTTTGATGTGCCGATACCAACAATCAACCATCTTTTTAAAAAATTTTGCCATAATTTACACAAAAAGTTAAGCAAGTGGTTTTATTATCGGAAACATCTTTTAGATCGGGACGTTTTTCAGGCAGAATAATTTTGCAACATCAAAATACGTCAATTTACCTACAATTCGCGACAGAATTTAGGAAATTGGGAATTTTTCCCCAGTTCCAGGCTTCCGAACTACAAGGCTGATTTCAATTATTGCCAAATATGGGGAAATTAATTGTAAATTTTAAACAATTTAGATTCACCAATTAATTAATGCAATCGAGAAGTTTCCAATTATTGCAGTTACAATTGATTTTTTAAAATCTATGTATGTTACCCCATATAACTTAGAGTGGTCATATAAAGCATAGCCGCACCAATCAAGGTAGTTACACCACAATGGGGGCTATAAAAGAATTGAGTTTTTAATTAATTGCTCTCAAGCGAAATTTGTTGAAAATATATACTGAGCAGTCAAAATAAGTTTGAACTCTCTAGTTTGGCGAAGGCTTTCATTCTCAGAAGCAGAATTACTCCTTCTAAAAACTAAATTTTCAAAACAAACTTTGACTAGTTCTCTCGACTACCTATGAAGTTGAGATAAAACGAAACATTCACTTAACAGAAATCCCAAGATAAAGTTTACGATCTCCTTCCAAATTTCGAACTAAAAAAAGCTGTCTAGTAAAGTTACCATCCTGGACAATTTTCAGGTTTTTTCATTGGGCGATTTGCAATTACTTCTATCAGAAGTTTTGAACAATGTTGTACAGAGTAACCAGATTTCCAAAGAAGTTATGTAAAATTGATTTTGTGAAATTCTCCGGACGATTTCATTGCGTTAATTGATTTAATTCTTCTGAGAAGATACTTTCCAAACCAATACAAACAAAGGGTCTTGAAATTGCTAAATAAAAATATTACTTTGATCCTGAATTGCTCTTGAGTTATCGACTTATGACAAATCTCAGACTCCGGTCCAAAGTTATTGCGAGTTTTTACCGAGTGAATTAATTTCCATCTGGTATCTACTAATCACTTGAGCAAGCATCAAAAGGCTTCTCGTTGCGTTTTTTAAACGGAAACGGCTTTGCTGAAAATCTATAATAATCTTCTTTGTTACCTGGATGAGTCGCTTTCCGTGATGTATTTTGTGTTAGAGTTGTTTGCAGCATTTGATGTCATTGATTGTCAAATTTTTTGAGATATTACTAAAGAGGATAGATATGAAAAATGTGGTGTTACTGCTCATTAAAAATTATCTTCCGGATTGTTTGCAGATCGCAGAGACAAAAACTCTGATCGCAGAAACAAAAATTCCGATTGCATTTTGTTGCTCTGATTGAAGAGACGATACTGAAAATGTTGGGAACACTGTTTTAATTAACGAAGCCAGTTATATGGATGAGAACCATCCTTTGATTACTAAATAAATGCAAAATCAAGTGTGGTCTTTGTTAGACAATAAGCTACAAACATTGAGAAGAATGAAAGGAAAATTTGAGAAAATTTACCAAAAGAATGCAAACTCCCACGCCAAGAGCTGGTTTCCTACTTCAGTTTTGAACTTTTTGAGCTGTTTACCAAACAAATAATGAATACGTTGAAAAATGCGTTGCTAATGAAAAAAAGCCTGTTAGGTATTCCAAACTTCAACAACTCTTATTAAAAAAATGTGTCCTGCCGCTATCCCTATGGGAACCTGAATGTCTCGCAAAAAAGTTAAATGTTTTCTTAGCAAAAAATAAACTGCATTACTTTCACAACCTATAACAAATGTTATAAAATCGAATGATTCACATGCACCATCCTGGACAGTTTTCAGTTTTTTGTATTGAACGGTTTGCAATTACTTCTATCAGAAGTTTTGAACAGTTCTGTCCAGAATGGTTTAGTATCCAAAGACTTTATGTAAAATTGCTTTTGTAAAACTCTCCGATGGACTTTATTGCTTTAATTTATTTTTTTCTTCAGAGAGGATACTCTCCAAACCAATGCCAACAAAGCGTCGTTACGCCGCTTGTAAAAATATTACCTTGATCTTGAATTGCTGTCGAGTTATCAACTTACGACAAATCTAAGATTCCTGTCAAACGTTATTGCGAGTTTTTATCGAGTGAATTAAATTCCATCTGGTATCTACTAATCACTTGAGCAAGCATCAAAAGGCTTCTCGTTGCGTTTTTTAAACGGAAACGGCTTTGCTGAAAATCTATAATAATCTTCTTTGTTACCTGGATGAGTCGCTTTCCGTGATGTATTTTGTGTTAGAGTTGTTTGCAGTGTTTGATATCATTGATTGTTGGATTTATAAGATATTAGTTAAAAGGATTAATTTGCAATCTCTGGTGTAACTGTTCATAAAAATATTCTTTCCGAATCGTTTGTAGATTGCAGAGACAAAAACTCTGATCGCAGAGACCAAAACTTCGATTGGATATTGACTCTGATTGAGGAGAGAATCCTGAAATTGTTTGAAACACTGTTCTGATAAACGGAGCCATTTATATGGACGAGAGCCCTCCTTTGATAACGAAATATGTTCGAAATCAAAAATGGCCTTTGTTTGACAATGAGTCAAGAATGATGAAAAGATCGAAAAGAAAGTTTGGAAAATTTACCAAAAGAAGGCAAACTCCCAAGCCATGAGCAGGTTTTCTAATTCGGTTTTGGACTATTTTAAGCTGCTTACCAAACGAAAATTGAATACATTGACAAATGCGTTGCTAGGGAAAACAAATCTGTTGGGTATTCTATGCTTCAACCACTCTTAGGAAAAAAAGTTGTCCTGCCGCAGTCACTAGGGGAAACTGAATGTCTTGCAAAAAAGATAAATGCTCTTTTTGTTAGCAAAATAGAAACCGCTTTGATTTCACTACCTATAACAAGTGTTATAGAGTTGAAAGATTCACATAAACTATCATGAACATTTTTTAGATTTTTGCATTGGGCAATTTGCAGTTACTTCTGTCAGAAGTTTCGAACAATTCTGTACAGCGTGATTTAGTTTCCAAAGACGTTATGTAAAATTGTTTTTGTAAAATTTTCCGAAGTACTTCATTGCATTACTTTATTTAATCCTTCAGAGAGAATACTTTCTAAACCAATACAAACAAAGCGTCGTGAGGCTGCTCGTAAAAATATTATCTTGATCTTGAACTGCTGTTGAGTTATCGATCTTTGACAAACAAATCTAAAATTTTTGTCAAACGTTATTCGAGTAAAAACATTTTCATCTGGGATCTAATAATCTCACGAGCAAGCATCAGAGTGTTTTAGTTGCACGCTTGAAACGGAAACAGCTTTGCTGAAAATCTTTAATGATCTTGTTTGTTACCTGGATGAGTGTTTTTCGCGTGATGTATGTTGTGTTAGAGTTATTTGCAGGGTTTGATGTCATTGATTGTAGGATTCTTGAAATATTAATAAAAGGAATGCTTTGCAATCTGTGGTGTTACTGTTTATTAAAAAATATTTTCCGAATTGTTTGCAGAACTTAGAGACAAAAACCCTAATCGCAGAGACCAAAACTCCAATTGGATATTGTTGCTCTGATTGAGGAGATAATCCTGAAAGTATTTGGAACACTGTTTTTATAAACGAAGCCAGTTATATGGATGAGAGCCATCCTTTGATAACTAAATATGTTTGAAATCATGTGTGGCCTTTTTTTGACAATGAGCTAAGAAGGGTGAAAAAATTGAAAGAAAATTGGGAAAAGTTACGAAAAGAATGCAAGCTCCCAAGTCAAGAGCAGGTTTTCTACTTCGGTTTTTTTTTACTAATTTGAGTTGTTTACCAAACGAAAATTGAATACGTTGAAAAATGCGTTGCTAGGGAAAATAAGCCTGTTAGGTATTCTAAACTTCAACAACTCTTAGGAAAAAAAGTTTTCCTGCCGCAGTCACTAAGGCAAACTGAATGCCTCGCAAAAAACTCAAATGCTTTATTTTTTTAGCAAAATAGAAACTGCATTATTTTCACTACCTATAACAAATGTTCTAAAATCGAATAATTCACATACACCATCCTGGACAATTTTCAGTTTTTTGTATTGAACGGTTTGCAATTACTTCTATCAGAAGTTTTGAACAGTTCTGTCCAGAACGGTTTAGTATCCAAAGACTTTATGTAAAATTGCTTTTGTAAAACTCTCCGATGGACTTTATTGCTTTAATTTATTTTATTCTTCAGAGAGGATACTTTCCAAACCAATACCAACAAAGCGTCGTTACGCCGCTTGTAAAAATATTACCTCGATCTTGAATTGCTGTCGAGTAACCGGCCTTTGACAAATCTGAGATTCCTGTCAAACGTTTTTTTGAGTTGTTTTTGAGAAAAATAATTTCGATTTGGAATCTAATAATCTCACGAGCAAGCGTTAGAGTGCTTTTCGTTGCGCGCCTTAAACGGAAACGGCTTTGCTGAAAATATTTAATGATCTTCTTTGTTACCTGGATGAGTCGCTTATCGTGATGTATATGGTTTTAGAGTTGTTTGCGGCATTTGATGTCATTGATTGTCGAATTTTTGAGGTATTAGTAAAAAGAATTGATTTGCAATCTGTGGTGTTACTGTTTATTAAAAAATGTTTTCCGAATTGTTTGCAGATCTTTGAGACAAAAACCCTGATCGCAGAGACCAAAACTCCGGTTGCATATTGTTGCTCTGATTGAGGAGATAATCCTGAATGTATTTGGAACACTGTTTTGATAAAAGAAACCAGTTAAATGGATGAGAGCCATCTTTTGATAGTTAAATATGTTCGAAATCATGTGTGGCCTTTGTTTGACAATGAGCTAAGATGGATGAAAAGATCGAAAGAAAGTTTGGAAAAATTTACCAAAAGAATGCAAACTATATAGCCAAGAGCAAGTTTTCTACTTAGGTTTTGGACTATTTTGAGTTGTTTACCAAACGAAAATTGAATACGTTGAAAAATGCGTTGCTAGAGAAAATAAGCCTGTTAGTTATTCTAAGCTTCAACAACTCTTAGTAAAAAAATTTTCCTGCCGCAGTCACTAAGGGAAACTGAATGCCTCGCAAAAAACTTAAATGCTTTATTTTTTAGCAAAATAGAAACTGCATTACTTTCACTACCTATAACAAATGTTCTAAAATCGAATGATTCACATACACCGTCCTGGACAATTTTCAGTTTTTTGTATTGAACGGTTTGCAATTACTTCTATCAGAAGTTTTGAACAGTTCTGTCCAGAATGGTTTAGTATCCAAAGACTTTATGTAAAATTGCTTTTGTAAAACTCTCCGATGGACTTTATTGCTTTAATTTCTTTTATTCTTCAGAGAGGATACTTTCCAAACCAATACCAACAAAGCGTCGCTACGCCGCTTGTAAAAATATTACCTTGATCTTGAATTGCTGTCGAGTAATCGGCCTTTGACAAATCTGAGATTCCTGTCAAACGTTTTTGTGAGTTGTGTTCGAGAAAAATAATTTCGATTTGGAATCTAATAATCTCACGAGCAAGCGTCAGTGCTTTTCGTTGCGCGCCTTAAACGGAAACGGCTTCGCTGAAAATATTTAATGATCTTCTTTGTTACCTGGATGAGTCGCTTTTCGTGATGTATATGGTTTTAGAGTTGTTTGCAGCATTTGATGTCATTGATTGTCGATTTTTTGAGGTATTAGTAAAAAGGATTGATTTGCAATCTGTGGTGTTACTGTTTATTAAAAAATGTTTTCCCAATTGTTTGCAGATCTTTGAGACAAAAACCCTGATCGCAGAGACCAAAACTCCGGTTGCATATTGTTGCTCTGATTGAGGAGATAATCCTGAATGTATTTGGAACACTGTTTTGATAAAAGAAACCAGTTAAATGGATGAGAGCCATCCTTTGATAGTTAAATATGTTCGAAATCATGTGTGGCCTTTGTTTGACAATGAGCTAAGACGGATGAAAAGATCGAATGAAAGTTTGGGAAAATTTACCAAAAGAATGCAAATTATAAAGCCAAGAGCAAATTTTCTACTTAGGTTTTGGACTATTTTGAGTTGTTTACCAAACGAAAATTGAATACGTTAAAAATGCGTTGCCTGGGGAAATAAGCTTGTTAGGTATTCTAAGCTTCAAAAACTCTTAGGAAAAAAGGTTTTCCTGCCGCAGTCACTAAGGGAAATTGAATGCCTTTCAAAAAACTTAAATGCTTTATTTTTTAGCAAAATAAAAACTGCATTACTTTCACTACCTATAACAAATGTTCTAAAATCGAATGAATCACATACACCATCCTGGACAATTTTCAGTTTTTTGTATTGAATGATTTGCAATTACTTCTATCAGAAGTTTTGAACAGTTCTGTCCAGAATGGTTTAGTATCCAAAGACTTTATGGAAAATTGCTTTTGTAAAACTCTCCGGAGGACTTTACTGCTTTATTTTATTTTATTCTTCAGAGAGGATACTTTCCAAACCAATACCAACAAAGCGTCGTTACGCCGCTTGTAAAAAAATTACCTTGATCTTGAATTGCTGTCGAGTAATCGGCCAATGACAAATCTAAGATTCCTGTCAGACGTTTTTGTGAGTTGTTTTCGAGAAAATTAATTTCGATTTGGAATCTAATTATCTCACGAGCAAGCGTCAGAGTGCTTTTCGTTGCGCGCCTTCAACGGAAACGGCTTTGCTGAAAATATTTAATGATCTTCTTTGTTACCTGGATGAGTCGCTTTTCGTGATGTATATGGTTTTAGAGTTGTTTGCCGCATTTGATGTCATTGATTGTCGAACTTTTGAGGTATTAGCAAAAAGGATTGATTTGCAATCTGTGGTGTTACTGTTTATTAAAAAATGTTTTCCGAATTGTTTGCAGATCTTTGAGACAAAAACCCTGATCGCAGAGACCAAAACTCCGGTTGCATATTGTTGCTCTGATTGAGGAGATAATCCTGAATGTATTTGGAACACTGTTTTGATAAAAGAAACCAGTTAAATGGATGAGAGCCATCCTTTGATAGTTAAATACGTTCGAAATCATGTGTGGCCTTTGTTTGACAATGAGCTAAGATGGATGAAAGGATCGAAAAAAAGTTCGGGAACATTTACCAAAAGAATGCAAACTATAAAGCCAAGAGCAAGTTTTCTACTTAGGTTTTGGACTATTTTGAGCTGTTTACCAAACGAAAATTGAATATGTTGAAAATTGTGTTGCTAGAGAAAATAAGCCTGTTAGTTATTCTAAGCCTCAACAACTCTTAGAAAAAATGTTGTCCTGACGCAGTCACTAGGAGAAACTGAATGTCTGGCAAAACATTGATTGCTTTATTGTTAGCAAAATAGAAACTGCATTTCATTCACTACCTATAACAAGTGTTCTAAAATTGAATGATTCACATACACCATCCTTGACAATTTTCAGTTTTCTGCATTGGGCGATTTGCAATTACTTCTATCAGAAGTTTCGAACAATTCTTAACAGAGTGATTTAGTTTCCAAAGACGTTATGTAAAATTGTTTTTCTAAAATTCTCCGCAAGACTTCATTGCGTTAATTTACTTAATTCTTCAGAGAAGATAATTTCCAACCTAATACAAACAAAGGGTCGTGAGGTTTGCTCATAAAAAATTAACCTTGATCCTGAATTGCTGTCGAGTTATTGACCTATGACAAACCTAAGATTCCTGTCAAACGTTATTGTGAATTGTTTTCGAGAAAACTAATTTCCATCTGGAATCTATTAATCTCACGAGCAAGCGTCAGAGTGCTTTTTGTTGCGCGCCTTAATCGGAAACGTCTTTGCTAAAAATATTAAATGATCTTCTTTGTTACCTGGATGAATCGCTTTCCGTGATGTATATTCTGTTAGAGTTGTTTGCATCGTCTATGTCATTGAATGTCGGATTTTTAAGATATTAGTACAAAGGTTTGATATGCATTCTGTGGTGTTACTGTTTTTTAACAATTATCTTTTGAACTGTTTGCAGATCGCAGAGACAAAAACTCCGATCGCAGAAACAATCCTGTTGTCCATCTCAAAAACTCTGATTGCAGAGACAAATGCCCCAATTCCATATTGTTGCTCTGATCAAAAATGTAATAATAAAAAAGAGTGGAACACTGTTTCAATTAACGAAGTCAGTTATATGGATGAGAACCAACTTCTGAAATCTAATTTGTGCGAAATCATTTGTTGTTTTTTTGACAATGAGTTAAAAACTATGAATTGATCGAAAAACAAATGAGAAAATTTGATTTAAGAATGAAGCCAGGAGCAGGTTTTCTACTTCGGTTTTGGACTATTTTGAGCTGTTTACCAAACGAAAATTGAATACGTTTAAAAATGCGTTGCTAGGGAAAGTAAGCATGTTAAGTATTCTAAGCCTCATTATCTCTTAGGAAAAAATGTTGCCCTGCCGCAGTCACTAGGGGAAACTGAATGTCTGGCAAAAAAGTTTAATGCTTTCTTTGATTATTTTCGCTACCTATAACAAATGTTCTAAAATCGAATGATTCACATACACCATCCTGAACAATTTTCAGTTTTTTGTATTGAATGATTTGCAATTACTTCTATCAGAAGATTTGAACAGTTCTGTCCAGAATGGTTTAGTATCCAAAGACTTTATGTAAAATTGTTTTTGTAAAACTCTCCGGAGGACTTTACTGCTTTATTTTATTTTATTCTTCAGAGAGGATACTTACCAAACCAATACCAACAAAGCGTCGTTACGCCGCTTGTAAAAATATTACCTTGATCTTGAATTGCTGTCGAGTAATCGGCCAATGACAAATCTAAGATTCCTGTCAAACGTTTTTGTGAGTTGTTTTCGAGAAAATTAATTTCGATTTGGAATCTAATTATCTCACGAGCAAGCGTCAGAGTGCTTTTCGTTGCGCGCCTTCAACGGAAACGGCTTTGCTGAAAATATTTAATGATCTTCTTTGTTACCTGGATGAGTCGCTTTTCGTGATGTATATGGTTTTAGAGTTGTTTGCCGCATTTGATGTCATTGATTGTCGAACTTTTGAGGTATTAGCAAAAAGGATTGATTTGCAATCTGTGGTGTTACTGTTTATTAAAAAATGTTTTCCGAATTGTTTGCAGATCTTTGAGACAAAAACCCTGATCGCAGAGACCAAAACTCCGGTTGCATATTGTTGCTCTGAATGAGGAGATAATCCTGAATGTATTTGGAACACTGTTTTGATAAAAGAAACCAGTTAAATGGATGAGAGCCATCCTTTGATAGTTAAATACGTTCGAAATCATGTGTGGCCTTTGTTTGACAATGAGCTAAGATGGATGAAAAGATCGAAAGAAAGTTCGGGAAAATTTACCAAAAGAATGCAAACTATAAAGCCAAGAGCAAGATTTCTACTTAGGTTTTGGACTATTTTGAGCTGTTTACCAAACGAAAATTGAATATGTTGAAAATTGCGTTGCTAGAGAAAATAAGCTTGTTAGTTATTCTAAGCCTCAACAACTCTTAGAAAAAATATTGTCCTGACGCAGTCACTAGGGGAAACTGAATGTCTGGCAAAACACTTGATTGCTTTATTGTTAGCAAAATAGAAACTGCATTTCATTCACTACCTATAACAAGTGTTCTAAAATTGAATGATTCACATACACCATCCTTGACAATTTTCAGTTTTCTGCATTGGGCGATTTGCAATTACTTCTATCAGAAGTTTCGAACAATTCTTAACAGAGTGATTTAGTTTCCAAAGACGTTATGTAAAATTGTTTTTCTAAAATTCTCCGCAAGACTTCATTGCGTTATTTTACTTAATTCTTCAGAGAAGATAATTTCCAACCTAATACAAACAAAGGGTCGTGAGGTTTGCTCATAAAAAATTAACCTTGATCCTGAATTGCTGTCGAGTTATTGACCTATGACAAACCTAAGATTCCTGTCAAACGTTATTGTGAATTGTTTTCGAGAAAACTAATTTCCATCTGGAATCTATTAATCTCACGAGCAAGCGTCAGAGTGCTTTTCGTTGCGCGCCTTAATCGGAAACGTCTTTGCTAAAAATATTAAATGATCTTCTTTGTTACCTGGATGAATCGCTTTCCGTGATGTATATTCTGTTAGAGTTGTTTGCATCGTCTATGTCATTGAATGTCGGATTTTTAAGATATTAGTACAAAGGTTTGATATGCATTCTGTGGTGTTACTGTTTTTTAACAATTATCTTTTGAACTGTTTGCAGATCGCAGAGACAAAAACTCCGATCGCAGAAACAATCCTGTTGTCCATCTCAAAAACTCTGATTGCAGAGACAAATGCCCCAATTCCATATTGTTGCTCTGATCAAAAATGTAATAATAAAAAAGATTGGAACACTGTTTCAATTAACGAAGTCAGTTATATGGATGAGAACCAACTTCTGAAATCTAATTTGTGCAAAATCATTTGTTGTTTTTTTTTGACAATGAGTTAAAAACTATGAATTGATCGAAAAACAAATGAGAAAATTTGATTTAAGAATGAAGCCAGGAGCAGGTTTTCTACTTCGGTTTTGGACTATTTTGAGCTGTTTACCAAACGAAAATTGAATACATTGAAAAGTGCGTCGCTAGTGAAAACAAATCTGTTGGGTATTCTATGCTTCAACCACTCTTAGGAAAAAAAATTGTCCTGCCGCAGTCACTAGGGGAACGTGAATGTCTGGCAAAAAAGCTAAAAGCTTTCATTGTTAGGAAAATAGAAACCGCTTTGTTATCACAACCTATAACAAGTGTTCTAAAATTGAATGATTCACATGCACTATCCTGAACAATTTTCAGGTTTTTGCATTGGGCGATTTGAAATCATTGCTATCAGAAGTTTCTAACAATTCTTAACAGAGTGATTTAGTTTCCAAAGTCGTTATGTAAAATTGTTTTTCTACAATTCTACGCAGGACTTCATTGCGTTAATTTATTTAATTCTTCAGAGAAGATACTTTCCAACCTAATACAAACAAAGCGTCGTGAGGTTTGCTTATAAAAAAATAACCTTGATCCTAAATTACTGTTGAGTTATCGACCTATTACAAATCTAAGATTCCTGTCAAACTTTAGTGTGAGTTAATTTCTAGCACATAAATTTTTATCAGGAGTCCAATAATCTCACGAACAAGTGTCAGAGTGCTTTTCGTTGCGCCGTTCAATTGGAACGGCTTTGCTGTAAGTCTTTAATGATCTTCTTTGTTGCCTGGATGAGTGGTTTTCGCTTGATGTATGTTGTGTTAGAGTTGTTTGCAGCGTTTGATGTCATTGATTGTCGAATTTTTGAGATATTAGTAAAAAGGATTGATTTGCAATCTGTGGTGTTACTGTTTATCGAAAAATGTTTTCTGAATTGTTTGCAGATCTTAGAGCAAAAACCCTGATCGCAGAGACCAAAACTCCGACTGCTTATTGTTGCTCTGGTTGAGAGGATAATCCTGAAAATCTTTGGAACACTGCTTTGATAAACGAAGCCAGTTAAAGGGATGAGAGCCATCCTTTGATAGTTAAATATGTTCGAAATCATGTGTGGCCTTTGTTTGACAATGAGCTAAGAACGATGAAAAGATCGAAAGAACGTTTGGGAAAATTTACCAAAAGAATGCAAATTATAAAGCCAAGAGCAAGTTTTCTACTTAGGTTGCGGACTATTTTGAGCTGTTTACCAAACGAAAATTGAATACGTTTAAAAATGCGTTGCTAGGGAAAGTAAGCGTGTTAAGTATTCTAAGCCTCAACATCTCTTAGGAAAAAATGTTGCCCTGCCGCTGTCACTAGGGGAAACTGAATGTCTGGCAAAAAAGTTTAATGCTTTCTTTGATTACTTTCACTACCTATAACAAATGTTTTAAAATCGAATGATTCACATACACCATCCTGAACAATTTTCAGTTTTTTGTATTGAATGATTTGCAATTACTTCTATCCTAAGTTTTGAACAGTTCTGTCCAGAACGGTTTAGTATCCAAAGACTTTATGTAAAATTGCTTTTGTAAAACTCTCCGGAGGACTTTACTGCTTTATTTTATTTTATTCTTCAGAGAGGATACTTTCCAAACCAATACCAACAAAGCGTCATTACGCCGCTCGTAAAAATATTACCTTGATCCTGAATTGATGTCGAGTTATCGACTTATGACAAATCTAAGATTCCTGTCAAACGGTATTGTGAATTGTTTTCGAGAAAATTAATTTCCATCTGGAATCTATTAATCTCACGAGCAAGCGTCAGAGTGCTTTTCGTTGCGCGCCTTAAACGGAAACGGCCCCTCTGAAAATAATTAATGATCTTCTTTGTTACCTGGATGAATAGCTTTCCGTGATGTATATTCTGTTTGAGTTGTTTGCATCGTTAGTGTCATTGAATGGCGGATTTTTAGGATATTAGTAAAAGGGATTGATTTTCAATCTGTGGTGCTACTGCTCATTAAAAAAGGTTTTCCGAATTGTTTGCAGATCTTAAAGACAAAAACCCTGATCGCAGAGACCAAAACTCCAATTGCATATTGTTGCTCTGATTGAGGAGATAATCTTGAAAGTATTTGGAACACTGTTTTGATAAACGAAGCCAGTTAAATGGATGAGAGCCATCCTTTGATAGTTAAATAAGTTCAAAATCATGTGTGGCCTTTGTTTGACAATGAGCTGAGAAGGATGAAAAGATCGAAAAAGAGTTTGGGAAAATTTACCAATAGAATTGAGACTCCCAAGCGAAGAGCAGGTTTTCTACTTCGGTTGTGGACCATTTCGAGCTGTTTACCAAACGAAAATTGAATACGTTTAAAAATGCGTTGCTAGGGAAAGTAAGCGTGTTAATTATTCTAAGCTTCAACAACTCTTAGGAAAAAATGTTGCGCTGCCGCAGTCACTAGGGGAAACTGAATGTCTGGCCAAAAAGTAAAATGCTTTCTTTGTTAGCAAAAGAGAAACTGCATTACTTTCACTACCTATAACAAATCTTCTAAAATCGAATGATTCACATACCCCATCCTGGAAAAACTTTCAGTTTTTTGTATTGAGCGTTTTGTAATTACTTCTATCAGAAGTTTTGAACAATATTGTACAGAGTGATTTGGTTTCCAACAAGATTATGTAATTTTTTTTGAAAAATTCTCCGGAGTACTTCAATGCGTTATCTATTTAATGCTTCAGAGAGAATACTTTCCAAACCAATACCAACAAACCGTCGTTACGCCGCTTGTAAATACCTTACCTTGATCCTGATTTGCTGTCGAGTAATCGACCCAAGACAAATCTAACATTCCTGTCAAACGTTATTGTGAGTTGTTTTCGAGAAAATTTATTTCCATCTGGAATCTATTAATCTTACGAGCAAGCGTCAGAGTGCTTTTTGTTGCGCGCCCTAATCGGAAACGACTTTGCTAAAAATATTTAATGATCTTCTTTGTTACCTGGATGAATCGCTTTCCGTGATGTATATTCTGTTAGAGTTGTTTGCATCGTTTATGTCAATAACTGTCGGATTTTTAAGAAAATAGTACAAAGGCTTGATTTGCATTCTGTGGTGTTACTGTTTATTAAAAATTATCTTTTGAACTGTTTGCAACAAGTTTTTATAAATGGATGGCTTTTTGTTGAAGGTAAAGTTAAGACTGGTGTGCCAAAAGGGTCGAAGGGTCGGTTCAAATGTTGTTTTTTTGAATAGATGTTATTATGTTCACAAAATATGTTCAATTCGAGATCAGTTTGAAGCATCAGTCCTGATTGAGTTGATTAGAGTCTTAGTGTTATCCCGTGTTGACTACTTTCATTCGCTTTATTATGGTTTGTCAAACTTTATGTTGTCAAAACTTCAGCAAATGATGACTGCTTCCGCTTGTTTGATTTTTCGATTGTCACTTTCAACACTAACGTCGTTGTTTCTGAAGCTGCTACACTGGTTTGGTAATAAGCAACGCATTGTGTTCAACGCATCTTGTTGTAGTTGCGTCACTTTGTTCATCAGTCCGTCAAATTCCCCCTATTTAAAAGGGTCGAAGGGTCGGTTCAAATGTTGTTTTTTTGAATGGATGTTATTATGTTCACAAAATATGTTCAATTCGAGATCAGTTTGAAGCATCAGTCCTGATTGAGTTGATTAGAGTCTTAGTGTTATCCCGTGTTGACTACTTTCATTCGCTTTATTATGGTTTGTCAAACTTTATGTTGTCAAAACTTCAGCAAATGATGACTGCTTCCGCTTGTTTGATTTTTCGATTGTCACTTTCAACACTAACGTCGTTGTTTCTGAAGCTGCTACACTGGTTTGGTAATAAGCAACGCATTGTGTTCAACGCATCTTGTTGTATTTGCGTCACTTTGTTCATCAGTCCGTCAAATTCCCCCTATTTATTAGAACTATTGAAACGAAACAAGATGATTTCCAGGTCTAGATATATATTTTTTTACTTGTTCCACAAATTTTGCTCAAATTGTCAATGACGTTTGATCTTTCATGCCGGCGATGTTGAATGGAATAAACTCTCTATTTAGTTGAACTATACCATCTGAAATTTCATTCAGGCAAAAACTCAGAACTTAACTGTAAATTTTCTGCTTTGTTGAGATTTTAGAGGGTGCTTAACACAATAGTATTAGTAATAGTAGTAGTAGTAGTAGTAGTAGTAGTAGTAGTAGTAGTAGTAGTAGTAGTAGTAGTAGTAGTAGTAGTAGTAGTTGCGCGATGAAGTCACGCGTGAAGCTTTCTGCGCAGAAGTGAAACGCTATCTTGATGAGAGCGATATTGTTGAAGGCGTAGAACAATCTTGGGCAAATTTTCGAACGGCTCTTAATGCAGCGGCAACAAAACTACTCGTCCCCGAAAAGCGTGTGCACAAACCCTGGATTACAGTTGAAACGCTGGCTTTGATTAGGAAACGGGCCGAGTTACAGTTGAGGAAGCATAGTAGCGCGGAGGCGCTGCTAGTGTTCTCTAACTGCTGCAAAGAAGTACGAAAAGCGTTAAGATCTGACAAAAGACAGTGGCTGAAAGACAAAAGTGAAACAATACAAGATCACTCAGACAAAGGTGACCTGAAAGAAGTGTTTGGGGAGTCAAAACAGTTATGCCGGAAGTGGAGTCCTCATATAAGTAAACTAGTTTCAACCACAGGCGAGCCTCTGAAAACAAAAGAAGAAAGGTTGGAACGTTGGACCGAGCACTTTAAGCATCTGTTAAATCTAACCACGACAAACGGCAATACTGTATTGAGCATAGTGGAAGCATCCGAGAGTCTTGGAATAGACCTAGGTCCAATTCGTTTTGATGAGGTTCTAAATGCCGTGCGTAAACTGAAAAACGGAAAAGCAAGTGGACCAGACGATATTTCTGCCCAAATGCTAAAGTCGCATATTGGAATTGCTGAATGGCTTTGGGACATTGTCAACAAGTGCTGGACTGAAGAAAATCTTCCACAAGACTGGAAGTTAGCAGAAGTTGTCCCGCTATACAAAAGCAAAGGAAAAAGGTCCGAGTGTGGGAACTATCGCGGAATCTCACTGCTCTCGGTACCTGGAAAAGTTTTTGCGTCAATCATCCTGAATAGATGCAAAGATGCACTTGATCAAGTGCTCAGAGAAGAACAATGCGGATTCCGAAAAAGCAGGGGCTGCAGTGACCAATTGTTTGCGTTGAGGCAAATAATAGAGAAATGCATGGCCTTCCAATTGGACGTCAGTTTTTGTTTCATTGACTTCCGCGCTGCATTCGATTCAGTGGACCGCGAGATGATGTACAAGATAATGAACCATTACGGGCTCCCAAAAAAAGTTGTGAATGTCATCCGCAACAGTTACGAAGGCTTCAAGTGCTGCGTCAAGACAGAGGGCGAGAAGGGCCAGATGTTCGACGTAAAAACTGGTGTTCGCCAGGGTGATGTATGGTCGCCTATTCTCTTTGGCCTTGTGATAAACTATGTGTTGGCTAATTCAGTTCAAGGAGGAATCGACATTGGACGCTGTGTTGCTGATCTTGACTTCGCCGATGATGTTGCCCTATTGGGCGTCTCTGATTACGAAGTTCAAGCAAATCTACATAGAATTGAATCTTTAGCCGAGGCTGTTGGTCTAATGATCAATGTTGGGAAGACAAAAAAATATGGGTGTTAAATGCGAAAAACCCGGAGCCAGTGTACCCATTGCTCAAAGGAACGTGGAAGTTCTTACAGGAAACCGCAAAGGCCGTTTTGGGACTCTCATTGAGGCCGAAAACCAATCCCGACTACTCATTGGCAGAGAGGTGCTGGTGGGCAAGAAGAAGAATGCGGGCTGGTTCGAGACACTAGCTGGTGAGAAACTGAGACTGAAGAGTTCAGCGGAGGCTGAGCTTGTGACAGTTAGCAGCGACGAGAGGTCAGTGGTTGCTGATCTAGTGTCTACGGCGAATAAAAGATCATCTGCGGTCTCTGATGACGATAGTTGTGTATGTTCAGGTTGTAAACGTCGCTTCGACACGGCAAGAGGCTGCAAAGTGCATGAAGCCAGATTCTGCAAGTCTAAGAATTCGAAGAGGGTCGAAGACAGCTCGTCAAAGTTTGTTGGGCTAGAGAAAAGCCTCACTTGTCAGAAGTGCACTAGGAAATTCGCAACTGTGAAAGGCCGACGAATTCACGAGTCATGATACTGCGGCAGAGAAAAAGCTGGAAGATCTCGCATTTTCTCCTGCAATGTCCACGATCGAGATGGAGTAGAGTTCGAAAATGTAGAAGCTTTCAAGTATCTCGGTTCTTTCGTGAGCTTGCAACATGGTGACCTAAAGGAAATCAGTGTCAAGCTGGCGGAAGGGAGACAGCGATTTGCGAGCTTTCAGAAGCTTTGGAAGAGCAAACAACTTAGTATTCCCCTCAAATGCAAGTTATACAGAGTTCTCGTGTTATCAGTGGTCCTATACAGCTCTGAAACGTGGACCATGAATAAATCAACGCAACGGAAACTTGAGAGCTTTCACACTAGTTGTCTGCGAAGGATACTATGTTTTTCATATCTGGAGAGGGTGACAAATGAAGAAGTACTGGCTAGATCACGTATGTCGACACTTTCTGCAATGATCATGATTAAACGGTTGAAATGGTTTGGCCATATCCTGAGGATGAATGACGATCGTCTAGCGCTCCGAGCCTTCACCTGGGAGCCGACAGAAAAATGTCGATATGCTAAACGAGCTCCAGGGGTTCAACGCAAGACGTGGATGGATCAACTTGAAGAAGATTGCTCAAGGAACAACATGAGCTACAGCACCTTACGACAGAAAGCGAAAAGAGAGTCTAAATCCCGCTTCAACAGTTTTGTCGAACAGCATTTCTTGGATTAAATAAACCCAGATAAGCTCAAACTTATATGCATTCTGTTAACTTGTTTGTACTTATTGTCATTGTTCCTTTATTTCTTTATGGAATTTAAGTGTTCAAACAGTAGTAGTAGTAGCAGTAGTAGTAGTAGTAGTAGTAGTAGTAGTAGTAGTAGTAGTAGTAGTAGTAGTAGTAGTAGTAGTAGTAGTAGTAGTAGTAGTAGTAGTAGTAGTAGTAGTAGTAGTAGTAGTAGTAGTAGCTGTAGTAGTAGTAGTAGTAGTAGTAGTAGTAGTAGTAGTAGTAGTAGTGGTGGTGGTAGTAGTAGTAGTAGTAGTAGTAGTAGTAGTAGTAGTAGTAGTAGTAGTAGTAGTAGTAGTAGTAGTAGTAGTACTATTAAAATCCAACCTCACCTCCACGTGGTGTCCCTTGGGGGTAGGTCATGTGCTGCGGCTCTCCGCTCACATGGTCGAGCTAACGAGGCACTGGTCTTCTAGTTTGTGGCGCAACTAGTCGTATCTCAGCCTTCAAACACCAAAGCAATAAGTACATTCAACCATGGCCCCGAGTCCCGGGTAAGGGATGCTAAGAATCTCCCGAGGAACCAACTCAGAATTGCAACTTTAAACGTCAGAACACTGACCCAAGCCGGATCTTTAGAGGCTTTGAAAATGGATCTGGCGCAATACAAGTTGGATATTCTGGGAGTGCAGGAGACGAGATTGCAGGAGCAAGAAATTGATCTCGGAGACCACAAGCTCTACCTGTCTGACTCGTGGTTGTCTGGTGTAAAGTCGAGACAAGGAGGAGTGGGCGTTGCTGTAAAGAAAACATTGATAAACAGCATCGTAGAACAAGTGGCGCTAAGTGAACGTATTTGCTACGTCAAGTTCGCGGCTCGGAGGAGAGCCAATATAGCTGTCGTTGTCTGCTACGCACCTACGAATGAAGCTAGTCTCCAAGAAAAGGATTTGTTTTGGAGTCAACTTTCAGACCTAGTTTCCAGCTTCAAACATAGGGAGCGTATTTGTGTCATCGGTGACCTCAATGCAGAGCCTAGACACCAGTTGAATGACACCATGAGCTGCAGAGGCCCGTTTGGAATGGGTGAAGAAAATGAAAACTCGGAAAAGTTGTTATCATTTTGCACTTCACACAAATTGCTCGTAGGTGGTACATGGTTCCAGCATCGACAAGTGCATCGGTACACCTACAACCCTCCCGATCCGAGTTGTCGAAAAAAGATGCTGGATCACATTCTGTTTGCAGTGAGATACAGAGGATGTCTGACGAATGTGAGGACCAGAAGAGGGAAAACCACAATTACCGATCATGAACTGGTCATTGCGGAAGTATCTATGAAACTTTTGTCTAAAAAGCCATGTTTCACGCCCAGAATCAGTTCTGCAAAGCTGCAAGATGAAACAACGCGTGACTTATTCACGCAGGAGGTCAAGTTACATCTTGATAAGAGCGGCGATTTCGCTTGGGACAATTTTCGAAAAGCCCTGAACCAAGCAGCAGTGAAATGCCTCCTTCCGGACAAGCGAGTGAACAAACCTTGGATTTCTCCAGATTCTCTGGAACTTATCCGGAAACGAGCTGATCTACAGTTGAAGAAACACAGCAGCGCGGTGGCGTTGTTAGAGTTCACAAACTGCTGTAAGGAAGTCAGAAAAGCTCTACGTGCAGACAAACGGGCATGGCTTGAACGCAAAGGCCAAGAAGTGCAGAGCTTTGCGGACAGAGGCAACTTGAAGGAGGTTTTTGGGGCATCACAGCAGATTTGCCGAAACTGGAGTCCCCAGTTGACCAATTTAGTTTGAAGCACTGGCGTCAACTTACGGACGAAAGAGGAACGACTTGAACGCTGGACGGAACATTTTAGTCAACTCCTGAATCCCTCAACATCCAGTTGCAGTACAAGATTGGATCCCGAAGAAGCAGCTGAAAGTTTGTCAATTGACCTGAGCCCAATTCGATTTGAAGAAGTGCTTGAAGCTGTCCGCAGGTTGAAGAACGGCAAGGCAAGTGGACCCGATAACATTTCCTGTGAGATGTTGAAAGCACACAAGGGTATTGTCGAGTGGCTCTGGGACATCATAGATAAGTGTTGGTCGACGGAAGTTCTGCCCGATGACTGGAAGGTAGCAGAAATTGTCCCATTATACAAGAGTAAAGGAAAGAGGTCAGAGTGTTCGAACCACCGAGGGATCTCTCTATTGTCAGTACCAGGCAAAGTGTTCGCTTCCGTTATTCTCAATCGATGCAAAGATTCAGTGGATCGCGTCTTAAAGGAAGAGCAGTGCGGCTTCAGAAAAAGCAGAGGATGCGCCGATCAACTCTTTGCCCTGCGTCAAATAATAGAGAAATCAATGGCGTTTCAATTGGATATTAGCTTTTGTTTCATAGACTTTCGAGCGGCATTCGATTCTGTCGATCGTGAGCAGATGTACCAGATAATGAAACACTATGGTCTTCCGCAAAAAGTGATAAACATCATAAGAAACAGCTATGATGGATTCAAATGTCGAGTCAAAGCCGAAGGTGAGAAAGGACGCTTATTTGATGTCAGAACGGGCGTTAGGCAGGGTGATGTGTGGTCCCCAATCCTATTCGGCCTTGTCATCAACTACATTTTAACTAACTCGGTGGATGGAGGATTAGACATTGGGATATTGGTGGCTGACTTAGATTTTGCTGATGATGTTGCTCTCGTGGGGGTCTCAGACAGTGAGGTGCAAGAAAACCTACATCGAATCGAGGCCCTTGCGGAAGCCGCTGGTCTGAAGATTAATGTGGCCAAAACAAAGAATATGGGCATAAAATGCGACAGCCCAAATGTTGTTGCAGTGCCTAGTATCCAACAGAACGTGGAGATACTCACTGGAACACATAAAGGCAAACTAGGACTCCTGGCAGAGACATCTAGCCAGTCACGACTAACCATCAGCACGGAGGTGCTGCTGGGAACGAAAAAGAAAGCGGGCTGGTTCGACACAAGATGGCCGGAAGCTAAGATTGAAAAGCTTAGCGGTGGCTAAGCCAGCGTTGGTAGCTTCACAACAACAATCTGCGGTAGCAGATTCAGAGTCGCTAGAAAATGAGAGTCGGTCAGTGGTGGCTGACCAAGAGTCTTTAAGATGTCAGAATTGTCAGCGGCAATTCAGTACAGTTACCGGACGCAAAGTGCACCAAACAAGATTCTGCAAAGCCGGTTTGTCAAAGAATGTCGTCGACAAGTCAAAGTTCGAGCAACTAGAGGCGAGCCTTACCTGTGACAAGTGTGAAAGAAAGTTCAAAACAGTCAATGGCCGAAAAGTTCACCAATCGAGATACTGTGGCAAACCTAAAGCAGTTGCCACACGCGTGTTTTCCTGCAAAGTACAAGATGTTCTCGGAAACGAGTTTGAAAACATAGAAGCGTTCAAGTATCTCGGATCATAAGTCAGCCTCAAGCATGGAGACCTGCAGGAAGTCAATTGCAAACTTGCAGAAGGTAGACAACGGTTTGCTAACTTCCAAAATCTCTGGAAGAGCAAGCAGCTCAGCGTACACCTCAAGTGCAATTTGTACAAAGCACTCGTTTTATCAGCCGTGCTGTACAGCTCAGAGACTTGGACTCTTTCGAAATTAATGGAGAGAAAACTTGAGAGTTTCCACTGTGGTTGTCTTCGGAGAATTCTACTTGTGTCATATCTGGAGAAAG